>NW_007731557.1:0-1046 GCF_000696425.1 Galeopterus variegatus
AAAAAAAAAAAAACCCTGCTTATTAAGGGGGAAAAAAAAAGCTGGCTAAATAGAACATTCTAAAGCTTGAATAGAACATTCAAGACCACACACACAAAAAAAAGACTAGTAAATATATGACAAAAAAGTTTAATTTCACTGGCATCCAAGAATAGTAAATTCAAACAGCCAGGCAAACATCACTGTTGAGCTTTCCAACTAGGAGTAATGAGAAATAATGGTCATATGGCAGTAGTGAGGAAGCTGTCCTTCGCCTGTTCTACATGTGGCAGACTCTGTGCAGCCTCCTTGACAGCCAGTTTGGTGAAATGATGTGTATTAAATGCCTTGGTTATGTGCAAATCTTTTGGCCTCATAATTCCACTCCTAAAAATTTATTTTTACCAACTGATTCAATAATTGTGCAAAGGAATTCGTTCAAAGATGATGTTGAACCATTGTTCATAATTACCGATGTTTAGAAACAGCATCAGATATTCATCATATATAACTGGTCAAATAAAGTTCAGTACATCAATTCAATCCAATGCTATGGAACAAATTTTAAAAAATAAAGATATACGTAAATATAAATTGAAATGGAGATTTTCATGGTAAATTAACTGAGAAAAAAACATTATGCATACCATGGGTAGCATAACCTCATTTTGCTTAAAACTTTATTTATGTGAATATATTTGCATTGTAGTAATTCTGGGGAGATAAACACCAGAATATCAATAGTGTGGGCAATTTTAATTTTTGCTCCTGTGTCATTTCTCTTTTTTTTTTTTTTAATGATAACTATCTTTTGTGTAATTTTCAAAAAAAGGTTTTAAAACACCAAAAAAGAAAAAAAAGAAAGAAAGAAAGAAAGAAAAAAGAGCAAGATATTTAAATGGAGGATGGTGAGAAAGAAACATAATTATGAAATGATGAAAACTAAATATCTAGGAGGGGAAATATGTAACATAAAAGAAATACATTAAACTATATTTAAAAAATAGATGAACTTTTATAGGAAAGTCAAAGATAATTGTGGAAATTAAATGAAAATTGGTAGCAAA
>NW_007731557.1:1710-43680 GCF_000696425.1 Galeopterus variegatus
GCGGGAGTGCCGCCGTGCTTCCCAAGCGGCGCACTATCCAGTGTGCCACCGGGCCGGCCCCATATTATGATTATTTTTGTAATTATTCAGGTTTTGTTAATTCCTTTCCCTTTATTCTGCATGTGCAAATATGTAATTTTCTTCACTGAATTACATATTGTTGAAGGACCATATTATAAGTCTCTGAATGGTCATGTTCCCTGATGGCTTATTGGCTCTCAATAGTGTTGTTTCAAATGCTCAGATTCCTGGTATTCAGCCTCCCCGTCTTCCTGGACCAATCCTTCTTCCTTATATTCCAGCTTTGTACCTGCTAGCACTGTTGCCCACTATGACTGTATCTAATGAACAAATAATGTATATTATATGAGAATTATCAGGGAGCCATTTCATGGCCTTATTTCTGGCCCTTGATCTTCACTATTTAAAAAAATCTCATTGAGGTTTAAAGATAACATATAATATTAAGCTTTCAAAAAGAATTCTGTAAAATTTAAATTTAAAAGTCTTGCATTCATTTATATAACAAAATGTATAACCTAAAAGTTGAAAAGGAGGATAGCAATTGAAGCACCAAAATCAGAATTAGAGTTCCTACTAATAAACATTCCCTTTAGGGAAAAAAAAACAATTTCTTTTGGTTTCAGAGAGCTAGCCATGAACATTTACTGTGTTTTTGGTAGACACCCCACCGACACCCCCAGTTGGAACAAGAAAAGAAAGGCTCAGAGGTATATAGTATCTGGTCCCTATGTACTGTATTTAAGCATAAACAGATTAAGGCTGATGGCAGTAAAAACCAGTGACTTAATTTGACTCTAAAGAATAAACAGGGTTTAGAAAATAAAAACAAGTTAAAATTGAAGACAACATTTGCAACACATATGACAAGCAAAGAGTTAATATGTTATTTTTGCCAAAGTTTAAAGAATTCTTACAAATCAATAAGACAAAAGGGGAGTGCAAAGTGGTGTTTAGATGGAAAGTCAGAAGGCTGCTGTGTCAGTTCAGGGGAGAGATGGTGACAGCTCGGGTTAGGGTCACAGCAGCAGAAATAGTGAGAAGCAGTTGGATTTGGAATATATTTGGGCTGTAGAACCAATCCTTTGATTTACTAATGATTGAATATGGAAAGTGAGAAAAAAAGTAAAATTAAAAAAAAAATTCTTGGGTCTTGGACAATGGGCGCACTTTAGTGCCACTTAATAAGATGAGTAAGATGAGGAAAGAAGACTATGTGGAGTGGGTCATTTAGTTTAACCATGCTGAATTTGGGATGCCTAGTGCACATCCGTGTTTATTCAGGATAGGTTAAGTTATACTGCTGTAATAAGCAACCCCCCAAATCTCAGTAGCTTCAAACTTTAAGATTTATTTCTTCCTCTAGGTACATACCCATCTCAAGTAGGCTGGGGCTCTTCTTGTTATTCTTACTTCAGGACTCAGGCTGATCGGATTATTGCCAATAACTACGGCAAAGGAAAAGAATGAGTGGAGAATCGCACACTGGCTTGTGCTTGTGTGTGCGTTAATAATGCTTGTCTGAATGTGACATGTCATTTGTGTGTTCCTTTCATTGTCCAAAGCAAATCACATGGTCACACAGGAAGTACCACCTTACTAAGTGCCTTAGAGGAGAACCAGATATTTGGATGACCATCTCAGCATCCAAATGGAGACATCTTCTAGGCAGTTTAATATATAAATCTAGAGTTCAAGGGAAAGGTCTGCAGACTGAGATTTGGATGTTGTTAGATATTTAAAATCTTGACATCTAGGGAGAAAGTGTAGAAACCAAAAAGAAGAGAGCTGAGGACATAATTATCCATCCCTTAAAATTATAGTAGAAGAGGAGAAACCAGCAAAAGGGAAACTGAGAAAGAACAGTTGTGTGTGTGTGTCCGTGTGTGTGTGTGTAGGGAGAAAGTGTAGAAACCAAAAAGAAGAGAGCTGAGGACATAATTATCCATCCCTTAAAACTATAGTAGAAGAGGAGAAACCAGCAAAAGGGAAACTGAGAAAGAACAGTTGTGTGTGTGTGTACATGTGTGTGTGAGTGTGTGCAGGTGCTTCTGTATGTTTATGAGCATATGAAAAGGTGTAGGAAGTGGATTTGATGAAGAATTAGGGAGTATTTTGAATGTCTTTAGACATCCATGTATTAATTTAGTTGTTACTTTCTTCATGTATTATTTTCATAAACTTAGAAATTCAATAAGGTGAGAATGTTTATACAAAAACTGTGAGGGGTGGGGGGGGGTTCAGTCTTAAGTAGAATGAACAAGTGAGTATGAGTCATTTTGTAGGAAGACAGAAGACCAGGTGAGTGCATGCCTGAACCCACTTGATAATGATAATCACTGCACAGAAGCCATACACCTGCATATTAAAATTAAGCTATCTAAATGGATGGAGCAGGCAGATATGTATCCCAGAACAAAACCTAAAATAAGTCACTTATTTAGGACTCTAATTTTTTAAAAGAAACTATAAGCAAGGAGGACCAGCACATTTTTACTTAAAACTGTGTTCTTTTTCTAAAGCATTTTCAATTTGTTTGCCTCAGTTTGATGCATATTATTGTAGTCCAGAGTTAGGAATGGGTTTCTCTTAATTATCGGGACAAGCAGAATCTAGTAAACAAAGTTGTACAAAGAAAATAGCATAGTATTTAAATGAGGGTTTAGAAAATATATTCAGTTGCATGCCAAGTAATTGAGTCAGCTGTGAAGTAAAAAAAGCTAATACTATGTAGGGATACCTAATTGTAAAACAAAATGGGATATTAAAGACCAACTTTACATAATAACACACATTCTTTAGCATAAAATATTATTATTGACTAAGTTTTATTGAAGAGAGTTCTGATTGGGATATTTTTGTTTTCTTCTTTGATGTAAGTAGCCATTAGTCTCACAAATTTTCTCATTTTATATCACAGTGGCTTCAAAAAGAAGAATTTAGGTGACACGTCAGGGAATTAGGCAAGAAAAAATTTTAAATAAAGTCCAATTTGATGCAAAGAGCAAAACAGCTTTAAAGAAAGGATCGCCTTGTTGAAATCCTTCTATCACTGCAATTAATCCCTCAAGTGAGAAACTGAAAAAATATACAGTAGTCTCCCTTATCCACAGTTTTGCTTCTGGGTTTCAGTTACCCACAGTCAACTGGTGTCAGAAATCATTAAATGGAAAATTCCAGAAATAAACAATTTATCAGTTGTGAATAGCATGATGAAATCTCACGCCATCCTGTTCCCATGACGTGAATCATCCTTTTGTCCAGCGTGTCGGGCTGTCCGTGCTACCCACCTGTTAGTCACTTAGCAGTGGGCTGGATTATCAGATTGATTGTCACAGTATTGCAGTGCTTGTGTTCAAGTCACCCTTACTTTACTTACTAATGGCCCCAAAGCACAGAAGTAGTGATGCTGGCATATTGTTATAATTGTTCTATTTTATTATTAGTTATTGTCATTAATCTCTTACTGTGCCTAATTTATAAATTAAACTTTATCATAGGTATGTATGTGTAGGAAAAAACTTAGTATATATACAGTTTGTTACCACACGTGGTTTCAGGCATCCACTGGGGGTCTTGGATTCCCTGAGGATAAAGGGGGACTACTGTATATATTTTGTTTCCACTCAGATCAGTGGTTCTCAAGTAGGGGAGATTTTGCTCCCCAGGGGACATTTGGTAATGTCTTGGAGACATTTTTGGTTGTCAGACTGGGGAGTTACTACTGGCATCTAGTGGGTAGAAGCCAGGGATGCTGCTCAACATCCTAAGATTTACAGGACATCCTCCACAACAAAGTATTATTCAGTCAAATGTGCCTAATAGTGTTGCAGTTGATAAATCTTGACTTAGCTTAAAATAAGCATGCAATATCCCCCTATACCAAAACTTAACCTATGAAGATTTTTACCTATGACCTTCATTAACTGAGTCCAATTCACTTAGGATTGGTAGAAGAACTGCAGTCTGTTGAGACTGCAAACTCTGGCTATATGCAAGCCACACTTCCCATCAGGCTGTCAAGTTTCAGCAGTATCTGCTTCATATGAAAAATATTCCCTGCCCTTTATTTGCTGCTTTGCCTTAGGAAGTATGACAATAACCGAAAAGATTTTCATTCTTGAGCTTGCATTCTTGGGCAAGGGGTTCAGGGTCAAGGACTGTGAATGTTACAAAGAATTGCCTTTACCACCACTTCTTTTGTGAACATATGTCTTTCATTAAATCATAAGAATCCAGTTTTTGTAAATTTGGGTAGCTTTTATGTGCTTATACTAAAAGCCTATTTCAAAATTGGAATTCCATGAAAACAGAAAAAAAGTTAAAATATTTCTATGTTTGAGCATTAGTGCAAAATATAAAAATAGACTCAGTAAAGAATAGTTAAAATCTGAGTGTTTATCAAAAAAAAACTTTTAATTTTTCTTACTTAACATCATTATTCTTTGCTTTCCACATAGCCCAACAACTCAACTCTTGGATTGTCAAACAGAAAACTTTCTTGACTAATGTATAAAAGCATTGTCTACCAATTAAGGTTTTTTTTTTTTAAGTCACTTTAATGGAGCCAAGTCAGTTGAAGCAAGGCCCAGAGATAAAGCTACCCACATCAATTTGTTCAGCCCATTTAGAGGCAGAGTTTTTCAGGCATCGAAGCATAAACTTTAATAACTTTGATTTCTGGCAAATGTGACAAAATTACTAAAGCCAGTTATAGATGCCAAGACTTATGAAGGCTATTACCAAATTTACATTTCTAATCCATGTAAAATGCTGAGAGCATTATAATTATGATGAATTATAGAAGTATAAGAGTATAAAATTTAGAGTATGATTGATTTATAGAATGCAAATATCTCATCGGACAGTGGTGGATATCTAAATTTCAGCTTGAGTTCTATAAAATGATGTGGTGGTTGTGGCTCAGGAATGGGTCTTTAATAAAGACAGTGTATTAACAAATACTTAACAAGTAGGAAGACCTCCCAAATAGCAAACAAATTAAATTTTTAGTACCAGACCGGGAACCTTAGGCACAAATTTGGCAGAAAACAGGATTTTCTGTTGGTAATTTGTGTGATCTTCTGCTGTGTGTTACATATATTGGTTTATTATTTGTTTATTGTCTGCCTTCTTAACTGTCCTTCAGACTCTATGAAGACAAGATCCCTGTATGCTTTAATTAACTTAGTATATCCCTAGAACTTGGGACATGGTAGGTCGTCGGTAGATATTTGTGCAACTAGATATTTGTGCAACGATTCAGTGAATGAATGAAAATGGTGAAGGACACAGTTGGAAACTGTGAATGTGGGCACAGTGCTGAGGGGACAAGCAAGTGGCAGCACAAAGCGGGGAAATGAGGGGAAGAGTAGGAAGGGAGGAGGGACAGGAGAAGCAGCTCCCAATATCTTAGTCATTAACCTGGTCAGCATGATTGATCCGCTTTAAATTACTGTAACCAGTTCTCCACTTAAATTTTTACATTGTCAGACTCCTTACGCACCTCATTATTCAGGACCAGGCACAGTAAAATGCTAATGGAATAAATTACTAGTTGTTTTTCTTTGTAATATGTGTAACTTAAATTTAATTGAGCTTTACTTCCAGCTCAGTGAACACATTTTATACCATGGGAGAAAGAACAAACTCATTATATCTTAATTTTTTTTTTTTTACATAGGGATGAGAACATTATTATAAAAAGGAAAACCCTCAGAATTATTTTGTTTCTTCACTCTCTCTGCACTCCTGGTCAGGGGATGGCCCTCCTCTTTGCCAAGGCCATCTCTTCAGAATATAATTTAGGACCTTGCTTTATCAGTTATTTCCTTAAGTCCATCCTCTTGAATTTTTATTTTCTATTGGCTTTTTCTCCTATGCCTATAAATATTTCTATATGAACACATACATATATATGTATATATAGATATATGTATTTGTAGGCAGAGGAAAAAAATACATGTGTGTATTCTATATTACATATAGATGCATACATATTGTATTATATGTGTAATATATATATATAAAATATATATAAATATAAAAAATCTTTACTTTTTTCTACCTTGCTTTCCCATTCAAAAATTATTTCTCTCGTTCTCTTCACCACTAAGTATCTTTATTTTAAAAATTTATTTATTTTTTAAATTTTATTTTATCAATATACAGTGTAGTTGATTTTCATGTCCCTTTACTGATTCCTCCCTTCCCCCCTTCCCACCCATCAACATCATATCTCTTCACTTGTCTTAACAAGTTCAAGGAATTGTGATTGTTGTGTCTTCTTCTCTGCCCTCCCCCACAGTTGTTTGTGTATTTATTTATTTATTTTTAGCTCCCACAAATAAGTGAGAACAAGTGGTATTTCTCTTTCTGTGCCTGACTTGTTTCACTTAATATAATTTTTTCTAAGTTCATCCATGTTGCTGCTACATTCTTTTTTGGGGCATTGATTTCTTTGTACATTTCTTCTTTCAGGTCCTGTATACTTTTTCTCATTTCATTGTGTTGCCTAACTGAGTATTCTTGTATCTCATTTAGTTTCCTTAGAATTGTTGCTTGAAATTCCTGGTCAGTCATTTCAAGGACTTCCTGTTCTATAGGATCTAGAGCTTGAGAGTTACTATTATCCTTTGGTGGTGTTGCACTTTCTTGATTTTTCCTATTTCTGGTATCTTTTCTTTGGTGTTTAGTCATTGTGGCAAGGAATTTCATGGTCCACTCATTTGGCCCTAATGTCTGGCTATGATACTGCACAGACTGCAAATTCGGCATGGCTGCCTCGGTGCCTGTGTGCGGGAGACTCAGGCCTCTCTGGGCAGCGAGGACGGGCCTGGGCTGGGACTTCTGCAGTGGTGCCTACCTGTTCTGATGTAGGTGGCTTGGGGCCCTTGGTCCTGGTGGCTTTAGGGCATTTCTGGGCAGCACACACTGGCCTGGGCTGGGAGTCCTGCAGTGGTGCCTACCAGCTCCAGTGCAGGTGGCTCGGGCTGTGTGGGCCCGGCAGCTTTCAGGCCTCTCTGGGGGCCTCTCTGTATGTCTTGTTTTTAATGTATAACAGTGATCTGGAATATTACCAGTGTTTTCATTTTAAAGATACATGTGCATACATACTCACAGATACTTATATATGTATATAGAGTATATACTAATTGAAAAATAATTGCAATGAAAAGATTTACATTCATTCAGATCAGAACATCTCTCCAGTCTCCACTAAGTATCTTTAAATTATCTCATTTAATTATCACAACAAATGCTGTAAGGCAGTGGTTCTCAACTAGGGACATTTGGCAATGTCTAGAGACATATTTGATTGTCACAACTGAGTTGTGGGTAGAGGGCAACTGCCTAGAGGGTAGAGGACAGGGATGCTGCTAAACATCCATAAGGTCCCTCGCAACAAAGAATTACTGTGTCTAAAATGTCAGTAGTAGTGCTATTGAGAATCCCTGCTGTAAGGTAAACATTACTTTCTCCATTTTAGAGATGAAGAAAACACAGCTTAGTAAAGTTAGAAAACTGGCCAAAGTTCACATATCCAATAAGTGAAGTCACCGGAATTTAATTTAAACTCGGGTTTGAATCTAGAGTTCATGCACTTTCTAATATATATACTCAATGTCAGTCTAATTTATTATTATATGCAAATTTAAAATAAACATCTTTGTGCAAAATGCCTCATCTACATTTCTGATGATTTCCTTAGGGTAGATTTATAGAAGTAGAAAGTATCAAAGAGAATGAATGATTATGGGTTTTTTATAATTTACATATATATAAAATTATGTATAATTTTAAAATAATTACTAACACTAATTGTAAGGTTTTTGATTTACATCAACCAACCTACTTTCCTTGAAGCTGGAGCTTATTCACATTCCTCTTATCTTACCTAACTATAGCCTACAGTGACTATTAGTTTTCTTTTACCTTCTTATTTAATCCTTGCCAGTTTGATAATTTGCCTTTCCCTTTAAAAAAAATTTTTTTTGGCTGCTAGGATAGATTCATTTAACTGCAAACTTATTGACCCTTCTGATTAGAGGGATGAACAAGTGCAGAGTTTTAAAGTGCCAGTCTGAGCTCAAATCCTAGCTCTACCACCGAATAGCTGGGAGACTTTGTGCAGGTTACTCTGAGACTCTCTACTCATTTGTTAAATGTAGCTTGATGACAATACCTACCTCATGAAGACTAAATGAGTTAATATTTGTGAAATATGTAGAACAGTTGCAGAAACACTAAATTCTCAAAAGATATTGGCTATCTTCAATATCATTATTTTTTGCACTTGCTTTGTGAAAGAGTCATTCATGATTCTGGACCCAGTAATTGCTCTGCTTCCCAATATCATCCTCATTTTCCAAATATCACCTCTTTTCCAAGCTTGCTATATACCAAGGTCTTTACTATTTGGTAAGACCCTGATAGGTATCAATTGGAACACCTGTTGCTGACTTACTGCTTGGCTTTTACATTCAGAATTTGTTCATGACCTGGCGTCTTTTCTCCAGTCTTCCCTAAGTACTGTATTCTCATATACCCTGCTTCTAAGCCATTTCCACTTAGGTATTACAGATTACCCTCCTCATTAGTCTCTGGATTTATTTTTTCTTTTTTATTATTATTTTTAATTGACACACAGTTAAAGTTCTATATAGCAGCATTTTCCAAAGTATGATCAGCCTATTTAATAAAGAAGAAGATTTGATGATGAAAAACTTTTGGGTTACGTTGTGTCCTGCATCTCCTTCTGGTGAGTATATAAGCATTTCAAAGGATTTGAGAAGTACTAGAATAAAGAAATATGAAATTTTTTTTTCTTTTTTTTTTTGATTTCAGAATTACCAGCTTCTGGTGAGTATATAAGCATTTCAAAGGATTTGAGAAGTACTAGAATAAAGAAATATGAATTTTTTTTTCTTTTTTTTTTTTTTGATTTCAGAATTACCAGCTTTTTTAAAAAATTTTTATTTTGTCAATATACAATGTAGTTGATTATTATGTCCCATCACCGAAACCTCCCTCCCTCCTCCCTCTCCCCCCTCCTACCCAAGCATGTCCTTTCCATTTGCTTGTTGTAAGAAATTCAAAAAAATTGTAGTTGTTATATCTTCCTCCCCGCCCCCCCCGGGTTTTTGATTTTTTTTTTTGTTTTTAGTTTTTGTATTTGTGTGTGTGTGTGAATTGATGCCTTTGTCGAAGATCAAATGGCAGTAAGTGCGTGGGTTGATTTCTGGGTGTTCTGTTCTATTCCATTGATCAGTGTCTCTGTTTTTGTACCAGTACCATGCTGTTTTGGTTATTGTGGCTTTGTAGTATAGTTTAAAGTCAGGTAGAGTAATACCTCCAGCTTTATTTTTTTTTGCTCAGCGTTGCTTTGGCTATTCTTGGTCTTTTGTTATTCCAGATAAATGACTGTATAGTTCTTTCCATTTCTGAGAGAAATGTCATTGGAATTTTGATGGGGATTGCATTGAATTTGTATATTACTTTGGGTAGTATAGTCATTTTCACTATATTGATTCTTCCAATCCAGGAGCATGGGATGTCTTTCCATCTTTTTGTATCCTCTCTAATTTCTCTCAGGAGTGGTTTGTAGTTCTCGTTATAGAGATTTTTCACGTCCTTAGTTAGTTCAATTCCTAGGTATTTTATTTTTTTGGCGACTATTGTGAATGGGCAGGCTTTCTTGATTTCTCTTTCTGCTTGTTTGCTATTGGTGAATAGAAATGCTACTGATTTTTGTGTGTTGATTTTGTATCCTGCTACTGTGCTGAACTCATTTATCACCTCTAAGAGTTTTTTTGTAGATGATTTGGGCTGTTCGATATATAGGATCATATCGTCTGCAAACAGGGACAGTTTGACTTCATCTTTTCCAATCTGGATGCCCTTTATTTCCTTCTCTTCTCTGATTGCTCTGGCTAATACTTCCAATACTATGTTGAATAGGATTGGTGAGAGTGGGCATCCTTGTCTGGTTCCTGTTCTTAAAGGAAAAGCTTTCAGTTTTTCCCCATTCAGGATGATATTGGCGGTGGGTTTATGAAATTTTTTAACACTGCAATTTCTGAACTTACTTTTATCAAATAACACCCCTCCACACACACTTCTTTTAACACCACCTGTCACCGTCTTGTAATACCAGTGTTCAGTGGAAGCACTTTTGCAGAATAGGCAAGAGCAGCCTCTAAGTCAAAGTTTCTCAGAGTGGTTCATCTGCCCTGCATCAGACACACCCAAGTTGCTAGTTAAAAATGCAGATTCCTAGGCTACTCCCAAGTCTTTTGAATTTGAATATCTGGGAATAAGGCCTGATCATATTCATTTTAAACAAGTTGCTAGGGTAATTTTGATAACCTCTAAAGTTTTAAAACTGCTGGTCTAGTTACTAATAGCAGCCAGAGTGTAAGTTACATAATCCAATAACCTTTGATTTTACTGTGAGGCAGATCGATGTAATGGTAAGAATCATGCCCTATGTCCAGCTTTACCAGAAACTCAGCTTTTTAATCACATCCCTAACAGGCCCCTGTCAGCTGAGAGCAATAGCAAATCATTTTGTCAGTAGCTTGGGAGCCTGTGAATGGATTCTGTTCACAGCCCTGACGCTGATGGTGGGGGATCATTCAGTTTCCTTACTGAAAGTGACTGTGGCAGTCCCCAGGCTGGAAGGATGATCTAGAGAGGCCTAATACATTTCTTCATGGCACAGGATTAGAGCAGCCACAGGCCACCGGGTATGTCCTGAGAGCTCATACCAACTCACTCTTTTCCGTATATTTGTTTGTTCAGGGAAGTCATTACCATATCTCTTTGTATTTCTGTGCTAAGGAGTTCTGAAAACTTTCAGGGAGAGTTTTTCAGATGAACCTAGTGTATACCTAGTACTTCATTATGATTTTAATTCTAGAATGAAAGTGAATCTGAACTTGACACATGTAAATAGTAGAAAGTTCATTTGTGCAGTTATATAGTTTTAGTTTGCTTTCTTTTAACCTTCTTTCTTTTTAGAATTATTCTGCTAAATAATATTAACTTGTTAAGAGGTATAGTCACATTTTCTTTCATTGGTGATTTCCATACTTTGTACCCTGCCAAGTTTGACCATGATGTTCATTGGCACTTGTTTTTCCAGATAGAAAATAAAGTTCGGTTGGTTTTTGAAGGAGAGTTGAGGAGAACCTCTGGTTGTGAAATATTTGGTCATATTTTGGTATGTTGAGTTATTCCTTTTCAACATGTAAAAGACTTTTCCATTCTTGGAATTATTTTAGAGTCTACTTCTAACTAAATTTCCTTCCTGACTTCTTATGGTATTTAAAGTTTACACTTGCTGCACTTGAGGGAAGGGGACATCTTCAGACGCTGTTCTTGAAAATTTTTATCCAAATCGTTTTATCTATTTCTGCCTGTTTTCCCACCATTCTGTTTCTAGAACATTGACATTAGTTCATATTGCCTTAGCAACTTCATCTCTGTCAGTCACCCTTGCCTTCACCCCCCACTTTGTTATCAGCACTGGACAAGTCGGTCTCTTGCTCAGGAACTAATGGAATCCTGGCCTGGCAGGATATCTACTTCATCAGAACAGTGCAGATGGAAATAGATTTTGTCATGCTATGCTTATGGGCCAAAACACCCAGAGGTGTTTTATATATATACACTTTTATATACATACTCTTTTACATATATGCACTTGGTGTTCAGCCGTATTTTAGGGCAACAGATTCCTGACTCTACCCCCAATTGGGGGATCAGTGTAACCTGCCTAGATTTTCCCCATAACCTCCCCATCTCTGATAGGTGAAGGCAACCTGGAAGCCAGCCTTCTTTCACACATCATTCCTGTGTATCCTGCCTGTTGGAGGCCGATGTCATTTATTGCTTCTCTTACCTCACATCAGCTCAGTTCAACAAGTTTTTATTGAACATATGCTGGGTGCTAAGAATACAAAGATGAGTATGTCAGTCATGACTTCTATTCTTAAGGAGCTCACTATCCAACAGAAACTTACAAAAGAGGGTGATAAAAGATTCATTCAGGGTTCAATGGTTCATAAAGGAGGTGCTAAGAATACAAAGATGAGTATGTCAGTCATGACTTCTATTCTTAAGGAGCTCACTATCAAACAGAAACTTACAAAAGAGGGTGATAAAAGATTCATTCAGGGTTCAATGGTTCATAAAGGAAGAGCTCCTGGTAGGTTGGGGGATGGGTGGGAAAGGCATCCTAATGGTTGACACCTCACTTGTTTAGATCAGGTGTGGTGGGACATATGTCTGGACAAGAGGCAGAGGATCAGGTTACCAAAGATAGTATACTTCATCCTGTGCCATCAAGAAGCTATGAAAGGCTCTTTTTCTCCCTGGCTGCCAGACGATCAACCACCATCATGAATGACCCAGTAACTGTCTGGTCCAAGGAGTTCATGAACAATTGACTACCTCAGGGGAAACAAATGGTCGTAGATGTCCTTCACCCTGGGAAGGCAATAGTACAAGACAGAAATTCGGAAAAAATGTATAAGACCACACTGGATGTTATCTTTGTATTTGGATTCAGAACCCATTTTGGTGGTGACAAGACAACTGGCTTTGGCATGATTTATGATTCCTAGGATTGTGCAAAGAAAAATGAACCCAAACATAGACTTGCAAGATATGGCCATTATGAGAAGAAAAAGACCTCTAAGAAACAGCAAAAGGAACACAAGAACAGAATGAAGAAAGTTAGGGGGACTGCAGTGTTGATGCTGGCAGCAACAGGAGTAAAGATTCCCCAATGACTTTTTCTCCAGGATTGTGCAGATTTTTCACAAGAGGGTTAAACTCAAAACTTTTTTTTTTTTTTAAAAAAGAGAAGTAAAGAAGTTATGAAAGGACAGAGTAGTGTTTTAGATTGTTCAGTCTAGCAACTGTATGAAGAATAAATTTAATGAGAGCCAGGAGATTTCTTGTAGTAGTGAAGGAGAAAGGTGGTGAGGACCTGAACCAAGGAGGATTTTAAGGAACAGATGATAATGGAAACAAAAAAATGTGCCTCTTCCCAATCTTTTAGGTTAGATTCTTTTTGGGAATTTAGTATGTGATCAGAATCATATGTAGGTTGACACATTCCCTTGTGTTATAAATTGTGTGTTGATAGCCTCTCCTCCATAGCAGAAGCACCGCTCTGTCCTCATTGCTGGTCCTGACTTCTGTTTGTTCCTGTCTCCCAGACTGCGCCCCTGCCCAGCTGCTGCAGGGCTGCTCTGCTGCTCTAACCATCAAGGTTATGCTGACCATTCTCAGGAGCTTTTCCTGATTCTAGCCACGGACAAACGAGGAGCACTTAGCATGACCTTTACAATCTGCATGACACAAAATGAAGAATATATTAGAATAAATTTTATTAACCACTTTTCATTGATTTTTTGAGTAATATTTTCTCTCACTAAAATAATGCATTGATACAGTTCTGTAGTTAAAAAAGAAAAGAAAAAAGCAAGCGTGTTGTGGGAGCGATCTATCACAGTCTTGTTCTGTGCCTTGTTCATTGCCTCTCGGTAATCCATAAAGCTGTTTTTTCTGATATGAGCCAGTTCCTTTGTTCCTTTCCTTTTACATTTCTTTTTCTTTCTTTTTTTTGAATCCAGAGACAGTGTTTTAAGATGGGAAGTTCTTCTTAAAGAAACCTGCAAAATGTATTTTGTCCATTGAGTTAAAAAAAAACTCCACAGCAATAAACTTGGTTTAATGTGGTCAGTTTTATCACAGATCAGGCCTGCCCAAGGCAAGGGAGCTTTGCCAGTAATTTGGGAAGGCTTTGAAGCCACATGCACATGTATACATTAACCTCTGAGACTAACCATAATTTTAATTAACATAAAATAATCTAAAGACGTGCTGATTAGACACTGTGTGGCTTGAACAAAGCATTCTGGACAGGGGGCTGGTGGATAGAGAAACTTTGACTATTTCTATCCCCAACCAACAGGGCTTTCTTTAATCATTTAGAGCACATTTTATTTTGCTCAACATTTTTTTCTTGCACAATGTTCTTAAACCAAAAACAACAACATTCCAAAAGCTTTTGCTAATTAAAAAGAGAGGAACTGAAACTGTTATAGATTATGTCAGTTAAACACATTTTAGAAAAACTGTAGAACTCCAGATCTCTCTTAAAGTATATGATTTACACCATATTCCAGTAAATCAGTGCAGGCAGAGAACTTTTCATTCATATCTCTTGTGTGTCATGTGGGGCACACTTAGAGCAGTTGGTTCTCCTAGGGACACAGCAGGAAGAATTAACTTGAGCCAGTGTTGCTTTTTATGATACGTGGTTTCGAGTTTCAGAGGAGCAGAGTGCAGTGTGAATCATGGAAGCAACCAACTGAAAAATTCTCAACCCTGTAACAGAAAGCAGATTTTTTTCCATATTTTTTCCAAGTTTTTATTTCACATGCAAGTCTGAGATACAAAATATTCTGTAAAATTGTAAGGAAGCCACAGTAGTTCTTGCTGTTTGGGGATTTCCCAGAGAGAATAATCGTGTTCAGAAAGTTCCTTTTTTTGCCAAAAGGTTTATTATGTGGACTGATCGGCCCAACAAAACAGACAACACCATCTCCATTTTATTATACGTGTTATTTACTGGGGTTTCCCTGAAGAAAGCTTAAGAATTCTTTCCCCGTGAGTCACTGACCAAGTAATTGTTTTTTTAAAATATAAACTTTCCTTCAGCTGGTCAATTTGGAACACAGTCTTCTCATCTTCTGCTCACTTTGGGGCTGCTTTGCCTTCATCTGTAAATGATCATGACTATAGCCAAATTGAGTGGCTTGAATGTAGCCAATTTCTTTCCATTTAATGCTCAAGTTTAAGAAATCAACAGCCTGACCAGGCAAGACTCAGAAGACTCCATCCTCTGAACATGACCTACGTAATTATAATTTCATTGCTTTGGCAAAATGCCCCTCCTTGGTTTAATTTCTGCTGGAATTAATGAGATGGGGAATTGTGCCCTTTTTTGCCAAGAATTATCGGTGGTTGCTGTGCCCAGGTTATGTTAACCTTTTACGGTTGTCAGTGGGTTAGAAGTGTTGTCTTTTACTCTCTTTTTTTTTTATTGAACAATAAGCTGTAATGATTGTCCTTGCTGGTGGCTAAACTACCTAATTAAATACTGACACCTTAACAAATGTATCAATATGAATGTTAATCAGTTAGCTTTTTCTCCACGAAAATGGCCATATAATTACAATCATCCAATCTGAAGGAGAAATGTTGTTTTAGAGAATATTTCTGAACCCCTTTCCACCCACTTTCCCAGTGGCTATAAGAAGGCTGCTGTTGCCAACTGAGTGGTCTAGAGTTCCTGCTAATTACCTCCTTCCACAGCTTTTGATTTGGAGCCCAACTGATGGCGCCAGAGGCTGAACCACAGTCAGATCTAGAGGCCCCTGATTTGCCAAATGGAATCTATGCAGTTTGTTTTCTTTCTCACAGTGTTTTTATGACGAGTCTATTTCAAACTGGAAATAAACTAGGAATTACTTCAAAATATTAATGGCTGATGGTTTAAATTTTGAGAAAAATCGCCATCAGAATACTAAGTTCTGTTGCCCACATATGCATATATATGTACATGTGCTCCCAAAAGGCTACATGTGAACATATCACAAAATACACCCTTCTAAAGACACTGGAGTTATTTTAATTATACTCCACTAAGTACACTCATACCAAAAGCGTTCAGAATACTTCATATTTTATAGCCTTATAAAGGTTTTTATTCTATTGCCTGTTGATAATTAATGTGTAGGGTCTCATGTCCAAATCAGATGTGCTTAGAATTTTTGCTAAACTGGCATCCTTTTAAAATTTAGCTTGGAAAAGAAGACATAATGGTATTCAGAGAGGGAATAATTGCCTTTTTAGAAGATTCAGAGACATTAGCCTGAGACCCTAACAATTAATAATCTCTCCATTGCATAGAAAAAAATTAAACAGAAAGCTTTAGTTTTATCACATTTAAAAATGTTTATTCCTCAAAACATATTTTTTCAGGTGTACCTTGCTTTCTTATTCGAGATTCCTTCAGAAAGGGAAATTGGTTATGTTAGAAAAGATAATATTAGAAGACAACTGTGCAAAATAGAAAGATTTCAAATAAACAACCTAACGCTACACCTCAAAGAATTAGAAAAACAAGAACAATCCAATCCCAAAATTAGTAGATGGAAAGACGTAATTAAGATCAGAGCAGAACTAAATGAAATAGAAACCCCCAAAATGATATAAAAGATTGATGAAACAAAAAGTTGGATTTTAAAGAAGATAAACAATAAAACGAGGAAGAGAGAAGACCCAAATAACAAAAATTATAAGTGGAAAAGGAGACATTATAACCGATACCACAGAAACACAAAGAATCATTAGAGAGTATTATAAACAACTATATGCCAACAAATTTGAAAACCTGGAGGAAACAGACGACAACCGTGAATTAAGGGCTTCCTAAGTGAACCACCCACTTTTCTCCCTGTTAATTTGGTTCCAAAGGCATTTGGGGTGGTATGGTAATAAGTCAAGCATTTCAAAATCTATAGACAGAGTGAATAGAAATTTAGCTCTCAGCATTCTTTATTGATGGGAAGTCAGAAAGTTGTGCATAATTTTAAGGAGCAGATAATCTAACACACACACACACACACACACACACACACACACACTGTTAACCATGAGAATAAGTCTTCTTCATTAAATTTGCCAAACTCTTAAGTGTAGTTGTGCCACTTCATTCATTTATTCATTATGCAGACATTTAGTTAGCACCTTCCTTGGGTCCATCACTGTGTTTAATTCTGGACATATAGTCTCTGTTCTCAAACAGCACTCAGTCTAGTAGGGGAGACTTATAAGAAAGTCATTTCACATAACCTTGCATGATAATTGCTATGATAGTTATGTTAGGAAGTAGAGATGAGAGGTACCTAATTATGTTTTTCTGACAAGCAAAGATGGATCAGAAAATGCTTTGAAGAGGCAGTGACATTTAAGATGACTTTTGAAGGATACAAGTAAGAAGCTGGAAGAAGACTGGGAAAGGGGAATTGACCCCAGGTAGAGGAAGAGTGTAAGTAAAATGCAGAGAAATGAGAGTGCATTGGGAGAACTGAAGGTAGATGGCTGGGGCTGCATGAAGAGTGTATGAAGATGTGCAGAGGAGGCTGAGGGGAGGAGGAGGTAGACAGAGAAAAAATCTTGCTCAGCAGGAGGACTTTATTCTAAGAGCACTATGGAGTCATTGAAATTTAAACATGAGATCATCTTTACATTTTGGTAAGAGCATTATACTAAGAGTGAGTAAATACATTAGGATGTAGGACTAAAGAGTAAGATGCTGTTGATCTTATATAAATAAGTGTTGAAATGGAGACAGATAGACTTCTATTTTCAAAAGAATGACAGACCAGACACCCTGATGGACACCCACACACAATTATAGTTAGAATTCTGAACAAAATATATAAAATTTGTTTTTAAATGCATTGCCAAAATGGGTTCAAAGGAAAAAATCCACAGAGGCCAGAAAGCGAAGTGAAATCAGGAAACCTGGGAGTTGAGCAATATCCAGGACTGGTTTTTATCCTGAGGATTTCAGCAAAACTCTGGAGATCTTCATCATAGTGGCTGAAGAAGGCCTGGGAAATAGGTGTAAAGCTTAGGACACTTCTAGTTCTAAGGAGTCTAATAGGAAAAAGTCTTGTCACAAAAGACTGGTACTAGAAAAAAACTGTATCCATGTCTAAGAATATACTAGAAATTAACCCAATGTCTAGAAGGATGCAAGGACATAATCTTGTATTGACCTTGTCATTAAATGGAAGGGGAGTGATGGTGGTAATCTGCCTTTAAACTATATAACCACAAATCTGTCCTCATTTGAGTGTAAGGTCTTAATTCATACTACATGTGTGTTATGGAAAACCTCAAGTACAAAATTTAATTCTTCTGGGTTAGTAGCACCACTACAGAAACTAGCAGAAGCAAACATAAATCCTCTCTGGAAACATGCCAAGTTTTCCCCAGGCCTTAATTCCCCCAGACAAAGTTCCAAGGAAAATAAATAGTTCACAAGGAACAAAAGAAAGGAGGACATTAAGAAACAAGCCACTACTGAGAACAGGAGAAACAATAGACTGTGAAATCAGATCTGTTAAGATAAGATATTGTATTTATTAAGTACAGAAATAAAATTAAAATGTTTTATATGTTTAGAAGTAAGTATGAGTGAGAAATATGAAGAAGATTGGAAGGGGAGTAACTTCTAGAAATAAAATACACATATTGAAATGAAAAATTCAATCAAAAGATTCAATGAAGCAGAATAGATGTAGCTGAATGAAGAATTAGTGAACTGGAAAATCTGTAGTGATATGAATGCACTGACCAAAAGAAAGCCCAGGCCAGAATAAAACCTCAAAAGAAAAATATTGAAATCATAGATTGAGTTAGATGAGGTCTAACATATTTCTAATCAGAGTTCTAGAAGAAGATAGTAGAGAGAATGGGGAAAGGCAATGTTCAAAGAAGGACCAACATAATATTTATAACAGCACTGTTAGAGTAGTGAAAATCCAGAAACAACCTAAATGGTCATCAGTGGAAGGGCAAAAGAATAAATTGTGGTATATTTACACAGTGGAGTATTACATAGCATCCTAAGCAAGTGAACTTCAGTACATTCAACAGTATGCATGAACTAGTAATATAAGTGAAAAAGATTATACATAGTATATTCTAGTGGAGTATTACATAGCATCCTAAGCAAGTGAACTTCAGTACATTCAACAGTATGCATGAAATAGTAATATAAGTGAAAAAGATTATACATAGTATATTCATTTTTATGAAATTAAAAATAAAACTGGTAAAAAGTCTCTTTAAGACTACATATAGAGCCAAGGATTATGGTTAATCTACCTACAAAGAAGAGGAATTAGACAGACCATTGATTAGTTAACCTGTACAATATTATTCAAAAGATAAGTGGTAGAGTCAGAACTCAGGTCCATGTCTTCTGATTCCTATGCCCATGTTCTTTCTAATATTCCACCAACATTTATCATACATCCAGAACATTCTGGGTTTGAAAATGTATTTGCAAACCAGAAAAATAACAGAATCAAGGAACCCAATAATCTGAAAAGCTGGAAAAGTTAGTAATAATCTGTTTAACATGTGAAAAGTTCAGTAATATTTATTTAGACAAAAGAGATGAGGGAACTAACATTTATTTAATTCCTAAATATGTTCCAGGCATAGTGCTGATGCTTTAAAAATCTTACTCAGGGGCCGGCCTGGTGGCGCACTGGAGAGTGCGCCACTTGGGAGCACAGCGGCGCTCTCGCCGAGGGTTCGGATCCCATGTGGAGACCGGTTCCCGCTCACTGGCTGAGTGCGGTGCGGGTGCAACACTGAGGGTTGCGATCCCGTTGCTGGTCCCCGGTATGGGCGCGACACCAAGGGTTGCGATCCCGTTACCGGTCAGTAGAAAAAGACAAAAAGGAAAAAAAAAATCTTACTCAGTTCTCACAACAAATATTTATGGGTTGGAGTCTTTATTTCCATTTTGTGGTAGGAGACCAAGGCTTAGAAAGATTAAATAACTTACCCAATTTCACACAGCTGGTAAGTAGTAAATTCAAATTCTGGAGAGGTGCGACCAGTCCCACCTGACCCACCATCTTTCCGGTAGCATTGTCAATAAATGAATAATGTAATATATATTACTTAAGTTGTCCCCAAACAAAATACTTTCTGGGTAACCTTCTGATACCATTACTCCCAATGTCAGGGGTTCCTGCCCCCAGTGACATGCCCAGGAATATCAGTTCTTTCTTTGCACTTCTCTGCATTTCTTTTCCCCTTGCATACTCTACCAGTTCCTCCACCACATATTTGATCATTCGTTTAAAGTATACTGACTATTTTCTAATGGTGCAAAGGTTTTGAGTCCTCACTTTTACATTTACTAGAAAAATTACTGAATCCATTTGAGCCCCAATTTCCTCATATGCAAACTGGGATAATAACACATACTCTTCAAAGATTCTTGAAATGATTAAATGAGAAAATTAAATCAAGCAGGGTCTTAGTTTAGTCCCTGGTACTTAGAAGTTCTCAGTAAGTGATTGCTGCTACTATTATTAGAACCATAACAGGTACAGAGACAGCTTTTACAGGGGTATTCATTTTCTCCTCCTAGTTTGCCTAAGAATAAGTGACCCATCTTTATTTACTCTAATGGTTGTGGTCTGATGTCGTCTTGGACCTAGTTATCATTAATTTTAGCTCATTTTAATAAGAAAATAATTATAAAATATTCTTTTCTGAATTTCACATCAAGATAATATGAATATAGCACTGCTTTACCAAATATCTACTTTCTAAATTGAAGTTAAAAATCCCAGACTTTCAGACCCTGAGTTGAATTCACTAGAATGGGATAAATGAAGACAATGTTCACTAAGCTTCTAAAGAATCCATATGTTAGTTAGTTCAGATTGCCCAAGGAGTGTTTTTGCCTTCAAGATTTATTATTCTTAATTAAGTGGTTTTGTAAAAAATTATTTTAATGGCACAATGATATGTGAAAAGAATTGCTATATAATGCCAGGGGTTAGAAACATAAAACACCAAATACTATGCATATAGAAAACTTGTCCTGAGGCCAAAAGAAGGGGAAGGAAGAGCAGAAGAAACATTATACGGAATCAGTAAACATGTATGTTTCAGTAAACATGTACATTATGTGAGGCACGTCCATGTAATACATTTGAAATGTTAAATTGGTATAAGATTTCTGAAAATAAAAGTGCCTATTCTTTTTTTTTCAAATTGTGCGAACTTGATAAACCTAGTAGACAGGAATTTTTATAATATATTTTACCTTTCAGCCAATCATGCTATCATTTTTTTCCAAACAAAAAAGATAATAAATAAAACCTCCGAAGAATGTCTTCCTTCTACTGGATGGTTTGGTGGTGGTTGACATGGAGTTTCAGTCCTCTTCAGGACTTTTTGGCATAGTAACAAAATTGTGAAGTTGCTCACATTTTTTATACCCTTCCATTTTATCTTGTTTGTTTGTGTTTCTTGAAGTTGGAATATTCTTCCTGCTAATGACTTAATATGCAGTTGAACCCAGACAGCTGAATTTTTTTATCCTTTGCAAACTAACATTCTGTGCCACTTAATTATTTATGTAGCATTCAAACTTTTAGAAGATTAGTTAACTATCACCGTATTACTAAAGAGGCAGAAAGGAAGTTATTAGCTTTGGAGAAAAAAATAGCATAGAACATTTCTCCAAGGAGCCCAGCAATGTGGTAAAGTAGATAATCTTTTAGGATATCAGAGAGTGGGGTATCCTAGAGGACTAATAAAAGAAAAAGGCTTCAGTTCTTACTCACACTATACTTACCTTATAAAAAGGATTTTGCTGTCTTTTACACGAGACACAATCCATAAAATCTTTTTATATCAGCAGGGAATTCATCTATCTGCATATACATGGAGCCTGGCGGCTGTTAACAGCATAAGATAACACTGCTGAATAGTTCAGGATGCAGGGATAAGGAATATCATTCTATCGTTCCCAACTGAATCAACATCAGAAAGTGTAGGCAAGCTAAATAGAATTATCCAAAATGAAGCCTGTCTGAAATTCCAAGTCTCCCAGAGACAAAAGTGCTATTCACCTCTTCTTCCTACTTTCGGCTGAAATTCATTTCCATCTTCTGACATCCTTTAAATTATTACCCTCTTGGGAAAGTCTGCAATCCCCATAGAACACTTATAAACATTCAGTTGTTTCTGATCAGACCTATGGTGTTTGTAGTTCCCCTGACTCATATTTTAGTATCCCAGCAAAGGAAACACACTGCCAAAAATATTTCAAATGTTTACCATCTAGGTTTTCTTGGTTTCAGGGAATTCCTATAGCAGTTTTTAAAATCTAGATATCTACTTATGCTATATAAAGGTCTTAATTCCAGAAGTCTGACTCTTATCTGACCTTTTAGAATGATAAATCTAATAGAATTTCTTGTGTTACAGAGAAAATGCAAAATAGTGAGTTTCAAAACTTCAACTACAGAGTAACCGATGGCCTTCTCCAAATATCTGTTAAAATTTTAATATAATAAATGCTAGGATTTGTTTTTAAGTAAAATTGTTTAGCAGCAAGAATTTAGCACTTTCAAAGCAGCCACATGGTCTGTTGCCCAGGACTCCCTTAAAGATTGTTTTGCTGAATCTGTTCGACATCTGTCAGCATTTTCAGTATAAACCATCAGCTCAAAAAAATTCTTCAGGCTGCAACTTGATACATCAGGTCTCGGCTTAGGAGTTTTTACTTATTTTCAGGAAAATAACTTCGGATGTTTTCAAGTGCTATAGGAAAAATTTAATAGATCATTTCAAGATACCCTCTTACTTTATACATAGGTAAAAGGAAAACAGACTTCTCCCCAACTAAAATGAACAGGAAATATCTAAACAATTTGATAGTTGTAAAGTTTTCTTTACACTGGATTGCTGAAACAGGATGTCTTTATTGGAGCTATATGACCACATTCTTAGTAGAATGGTATATGGAACTCTGCCCAGCTTTAATGCCGGAGGTCAGAATGTGCCCACCTCTTGGCAGCTGAGAATGAATGGCTTAAGTGACAAATTCCAATCCTTCAGCTTCCCAGATCATTGTACTGCAAGAGGAGACTAATACAATAAACAGCAGTTTGCCAAAAGGCATAGTGATCCACTGGTGGATTGTGGTTTTGCACAGCTTCGACATACATTATCCTGACGTCTAAAATTACTTCTCAGAGTACAGCTGTGTGTGTGATACTGGACTTCATTCCACTAGATGATCCCATGTAGTCCACTTACAACAGGAATGCACTTTTGAACTTAAAGCTGTCACTACAAATCTCACTGTGAGTGTAAGAATTCATGAAGAGTTCAAGTTTATTGGTTTATAAGGACTTGCCTACGAAGGTAGAGAGATTGTATTTTTAAGTTGACATGGCATTCAAGATGGAAAAATCATCTCAGTGAATGAAGTTCTGACTTTTTTTGTTGACTATTTGTAAGGTGTACTTTTTTTTTTTCTTTTCATATGAACATTAAATTGGAAATAGAAAGGCAAAGGATGAGCAGGCCTTCCACATACCAGTCCCCTGTACGGGTTGTCTATGTTGCAGAACTTCTTTGAACTAAAGATTCCCTAAATCACTACAGCGTAACCCTTGGCAGGGGGAAGTCCTCAAAAACATATGAACAAAACTGTACTAAAATTGAGCTACTCAGCACCTTAGTATACATGATGCTAACCTTAGCTAACATAATATTTTAACCAGTAAGGGTGTGTCTTTTGAGGCTGTCTGAGATATACCTCTGGTTGTAGAAATACCAAGTGACTCATCTTCAGTAGTTACAGTGGTAAGGAAAAAATTATGCCTCTTTCCTTTAGTAATTCTGGTGAACCCTTAGAAGATACAGCCCTAATAAAAATGAAGTGCAGACCAAATAGTCTTGAAAATCCTTTCCAATAGATACAAGGAAACTCAACAGTAATCTGATCATTTCACATCCCTAAGAAACATTCCATGTTTTCCCACTCGGCATGGTGGAGGAGGCCCTCTTTTTCGAGTCCCCATCTCAAGCCGTTTCTCTTTTTCCTCCCGGCCACCTGCACATACCCCTGATGCTGCATCCACCAAGCAGCCACACCCCCATGCCATAGGTGCACCATGCTCTCCCCATTTCTGCACCTTTGCACGTGTAGTTCCTCCTGCCTGAAGACTCTTTCATTCTATACCTAATGAAGGCCTTCCTACTCATCAAAATCCTGATCACTATCCAATAAATACACACTTCCCTTTTGCATTCTTTGGGATGTATAGATTTGACTATTACTGGTTTATAATCAAAATTTGTCTTCATTTCTCTTAACAGTCCTAAGATGTATGCCAGTCTTGTCACACTAATAATGAAAATAAAGTTCGTAGACAGAAAATTATATGGTTAAGTAATAAAAACGTAAAGGAAGCTAAAGGTTTTTCTTCAGAGCTTTTACTCATTTTTGTATCTAATATTGAATAAAATAGTCAACATGTATACAGAGTAGCACCTAGCTGAATTATATCCATATGGTTCCCTGACTTAATCACGGATTCTTCTATTCAAATAGGATTTTCCTTCCCACAGAGACAGGAAAATTCCCCAGTTCCCCAATTTTCCTTATTGATTTGTGCTTATTGATCACTGAACTTAGAGCTTAGAAACCCGAATTTCAATCCTACCTCTTCAGCTCGTAAGGCCTTGAGAAAATTATGCAACTTTTTGACTCTTATTTTCTTAAAAAGGATGTAGTAAGCCTACCTATATCATGAAGTTCATCTAATGCTCAAAACAAATTATATACATAAAACAACTTGAAAAATATATCCCTCTACATTATACAAAGTATGTATTCATATTTATATGAACAGTACACAGTATTATTATAGGCATCTAAGGAAACTAGACTCAACATGGAACATTTGGCCAAAAAGTGGTGGTTAGGATACAAATTGCTTTCAGTTTTAACCTCCGATTGCACTTGTTCATGGTTTACAATGTGTTTTGTAAGGATCAGTAACTATTCTGAAATAGCTTATAATAGTGCTAACACATAGCAGTACTCGATACATAAATGTGTTGATGTGTTTTTGTGTATTTTATAAGACATTTTTGCTATAGAATATCTGAAGAAGAAAAGGCTAAGCACCAATCAGAGCTCTCAGATCTTTATTATTCTAAACTATAGTAAGTCCATAAAGACACGTGAACATTGATTTCTGGCAGTTTTTTTAGACTAGCTCCCTTGACTTAAAACATCTATAAATATTGAGGACAATGTGACAAGGCTCTTTTAAATTTCCGATTGAACCCACAGGAAGACGAGAAATCTCTGGGGGAGGAAATAAATCGGGAGCTGGAAAGCAGAGGGTTAAGCCTGTGGTGAAGCTGCAACTGTCCTTGGGGCATTTGCTATCACTGTACCTAAGAGCTTTGGGTTTACACAGTCAAATAGGGATAGGAGAAAAGGCCTCAACCAGAACAAGTTGGGAAATTGGAACCAAGACCCCTGCAGTAAACCAGGATCCTCAGAGAGTTACACCTTTAGTGAAAATGTTAGTTTGCTTGAAAATTCCGCTTGCCAGTAAAAGGAGAAAACAAGGAAAGTTATCTGTCTCTTCCCAGGTGGAAGGAAAGAAAAGTCTTCTTTGAGAATCCATTTTTATAGGTCTTCCATCATGTCATTTGGGGTTCAAATATGTGCCATTTACTGGGTCAAGCAGGACCAAAGCTGAGAAATTAACTTAAAATGGATGCAGGTTGCAAGTAGTGCTGGGAGCCTATAGAAACATCAATACACTCTAGAGGAACACATCCTCAAATCAAACCTAATAGGAATCACACAAATAAGGCCCAGCTAAACATAAATACACAATCAAGCATTTAAAAGGACACACAAAAACTTCATCATGAGCTCGTTGAAATTAGAGCTTAGAAACCTAAATTCTCCATCAAGAGATTAACAAACAGTAGAAAAATTTTGAACAATGTTTAAAAGATTTAAAGAAATAAAAGAGCAAATCATAAATTTGAGAAAGGAACACTATTTTTTTAAAAGAGCACATATTTTTAAATAACTTAGAAATGAAAAATGCAATTATTGAAATTAAAACTTTATGAATAGATTAAACAGCTAAAGAGAGACTAAGTAAAATGGGTTATACACAGTCGTGTGCACTTCCATGTTTAATAAGTAGCTCTACAGGATGAATTTAAAAAGCTTTGTTCAGTAGCATTTGCCAATTTCCATGGTGTAATTACTCCCACCATGGCTGATGTTAAGCTACCAATGTGATGTCAGTAAATGCAGAATTGGGAAGAGATGTGTACAGTTGTTTCTTATGAGCTGCTATAAGCCAGCTCCTGCACACAAGTGGATATGAAACTGAATTAGAGACAGAGATAGGAAATTTATATGAGACATGAAGGATAGGATGTGAAGGTCTAGTATGTGTTCAGTCATCTTTCTAAAAGAGAATAAGAACATGACTAAAATATTATCAGAATTGATGAAAGTAATGAAATCTAACATCCAGGAACACCACAGATAACATGCAGATGCATATTATAATGAAACTGCAGAACACCAAAGCCAAAGAGACAACCTTAAAAGTATCCAGAGCAAAAAGATATCAACAACCAATGAACGAACAACAGTTAAACCTTCTTCTTAAAAGCAACAGTGGAAACCAGAAATAATAGAATAATCATCAAAGTACAGAGAGAAACACTGCCAACCTAGAAAAAGGACCAGAAAGAATATGGACAAGGAAATGGGTAAACATTTAGGTAAATCAAAGCTAATGTTAAAACAACAATAATAATAATGCATGGTAATTAAAAGCCATATGAAGAGTGATTTTTATTTTCCCACAAATACTAAACAGCTCAATATGCATTTAATTTCATTATATCACCATTTAGAGGTTTAAATCATCTATTGTTCACTTTTGACCTACAAAACAATCAGGAAAAAAACATTAAACATTTTGATATAAGATTTACTTATTTTAATCCAAGTTACACTTTGCTAAACATACCGAAAATTGGGGTGGGTTTTTAATTTGTAATGAAAGATCTGTAGACAGTTCAGATTTTTGTATATATAGATAGATAGATATTTCTTGTTGGTCTTGAACATTCAGTGATGTGATTTCAGGTCATTATCTAACAAGGATTTCCAATTTACAGTGAGCTGAGAAAGCTACTATATTATATTGAAGCTTTTGGTTGTGAAAAAATTTACCCCCAAAATACTGGAAGTGCAGGGCCTTTGTTTCTCCCTACCCAAATGCTGGTGACTTTTTGCCACTAGGAGAGTTGTGCACTACTGTGACTCACAGAAAAAGATAAGGTTATTTTATACTATTTGCCAATAAAAAGAACCAGAGGTCCTTGGAGAAATTCCAGGACTGGAGCAGAGAAAGTACAAGATGAGCCTGGAATATCTCATGGTGCCAGAAAGTAAGGAAGTGCTTAGGAAATTATGGGGGACCAAATGAAAAGGATACAAGAGGATACTTGAAGGAGGCTCCCAGTGACTAAATAATTTCAGCAACAAAATAATGATAGTAATGGATTTGAATGCATAGGATAAAATAAGAATCCATACTTACATAAATAAATAATTGAATAAATAATCAAATGGGGAAGGGAAAGTTCTTCCTCAAAATATAATTACAATTAATAAATTTAGAAGAAGATAGAAATTTAAAAATCACCATTTGCAAAACATCACAGAAATAATTGTTTCTTAAATCATCAATGGGTGTTAAAATGAGTAGGTGAAAGTATGATGAGAAACAGGATATTCACATAGCTTCAAAATATCACCCACAAGGTACTTATTAATTCCAAAGGGGAAAAAATAGAAACTTTACAGTGGAGAAACCTGGAAGATGCCATCTTAACCAAAAGTTAACATCACTGGTAATAAGACAGATTGACATCGCACTTCTCCTGATCTAATGCACTGAGAAAGACATACTATTTATGTGGTTTTCTTGCCAAAAATGCACAACTCGAAATAAATAATGAGAAAACATCAGCTAAACTCAATTGAAGGATACTGTACAAAACAACTGGTCAATACTCTTCAAAGGTGTTAGGGTCATAAAAGATGAAAAAAGACTGAGGTGTTGCTCCAAATTAAAGGAGGCCAAGAGACATAACAACTAAACACATTGTGTGATCCAGCATCAGATCCTAGACCACAGTATCATAAGGATGTCAATTTCATGATCTTGATCATGGTTGTGTAGTTTCATAAGATGTTAACATTTGAGAAATCTAGGTGGAGTATGTACAGGAAATTTTTATATTAATTTTACAAACTTTTTATAAGACTGAAATTATTTCAAGGTGATTTTTTTTTACAAGTCAAAGATAGGGTTATTATAGTTTCCTGAGGCCTCTCCAATCTCCGTCACTCTCAGAAAGGCCATTTGTTAGTTGCCTCCTCTCCTAGTCCTGTCCAGAGACGTCAGTGCATGGCTTCAGTAGAAGTGGGCCAAGTGCAAGGCTTAAAAGGAAGGAAACAGTTTGGGTCTGAAGCACAAGGTTCCTACTGTGTTGAATCCGTGTGGTAGAGGCTATTAAAATGCCATCTTTTCCTCCCTCCCACTCCTCTCCTTCCTCTGCCTTCATCCCAGACTGCTTTTAATCCTATTGGGAGGGGATACAGGGAGAAAGAAAGAAAAAATAATAATAATGAATGGCTGTGTTCCTTGGCACATGAGTAACAGTTTCCCTTTTGGGACTTCAAGAATAAAAAATGAGAGGCTTTAAATCTTGCTAACTTATGCAAGAATGTGTGTGTGTGTGTGTGTGTGTGTGTGTGTGTGCACGTGTGGGTAAAAATGTAAACTAGCACTGCAGAGAAAGAACAATGCTGGTTTTAAAAATCTACTGAAGTAAAAGAAATCATTATTCCTGAAAAAAAGGTGTGTTAGAGACCAATGGGAAAAAGAAGAGCAGGTTATTTTGTCTAGAGCCCAGCGAATTAGGAAATACCCTTTTCATAGCTAATTCTAAAGGGACAAGCTGTTGTTGCCAAGACGTGTTTATCAAATGTCTAGGCTATCTCACAGGATGTGAGATTCGGTTTAGCTTTGTAAAATAGCTCTGTATTTTTACTTTAGCCCAATCTCTACCAGACTGTCCGTCGGCTCCCTGCCCCCCCAGAATGAAACGGCAACAAAAAGGACAACACAACCTGACTGAAGCCGCAGAGCAAATGTTGGCAGGAAGCCTGTTGCGATCCAGCCTGGCTTTTAGGAGTCTCTCTCTCTCAGTTTGATTCATTGCTTCTCACGAGGGAGCTCCAGACTGCTTTTCTTAAGATAAAATATAAGCCATAACAGTGAAAGCGAATACTGCCGTTGTAATTCCTCCTACTCAAAAAAGTAAAAAGCATCCAAAACAGAAAGTGAACAAAATTTCCATGCTAATGTTGACTCCTTTCTGGGTCCCTCATCCTGATTCCAACACACAGTGAAAATGGTGCAAGGAAAAGCCACAGCTAGAGTAGTCGGGTGTGAATTCAGACCACATGACTCACTCCTTGTGCTTCGTTCTGGAGCTGTCTTCTGTGAACCGGCCTCACCCCGGTTAATCATTTGGCATGGTGAGATTCAGCCAGGTTGCCACTCGGGTGGCTCAGACAGGGTCTGGGGCATCACTGATTTACATCAAAAATCAGGGGCATCTGAACACCACCACCTCGTCCGTCGGCTCCCTGCCCCCCCAGAATGAAACGGCAACAAAAAGGACAACACAACCTGACTGAAGCCGCAGAGCAAATGTTGGCAGGAAGCCTGTTGCGATCCAGCCTGGCTTTTAGGAGTCTCTCTCTCTCAGTTTGATTCATTGCTTCTCACGAGGGAGCTCCAGACTGCTTTTCTTAAGATAAAATATAAGCCATAACAGTGAAAGCGAATACTGCCGTTGTAATTCCTCCTACTCAAAAAAGTAAAAAGCATCCAAAACAGAAAGTGAACAAAATTTCCATGCTAATGTTGACTCCTTTCTGGGTCCCTCATCCTGATTCCAACACACAGTGAAAATGGTGCAAGGAAAAGCCACAGCTAGAGTAGTCGGGTGTGAATTCAGACCACATGACTCACTCCTTGTGCTTCTTTCTGGAGCTGTCTTCTGTGAACCGGCCTCACCCCGGTTAATCATTTGGCATGGTGAGATTCAGCCAGGTTGCCACTCGGGTGGCTCAGACAGGGTCTGGGGCATCACTGATTTACATCAAAAATCAGGGGCATCTGAACACCACCACCTCCCACCCCCAACACACACACACACACACACACACACACACACACACACACACACACACACACACAAACTCTCTCTCTTAATCAGCATCAAGTTGTGCAGTTCCCTCTATAAGTGATGGGTGCTGCTGGCTGTTGATGTTTTTGGCTCCAGGCCCTATAGACCAGCCAGCCATTGTGTAAGCATGGTCTGTCTGAATTGCTTTGGGGCTAACTGCCTTCTTAGAAGTCCTCTGATGTTCATTATTTTGCCAGCAAGCTATTACTATTATTAGTTTTAAATTCCTCATTCTACATTTTCTGTATTGATAATGTAGCATGATAGGGTAGAGAATTGTAGCCCTATAAATCTTCAAGATTATTTTAGTCTTCATTTCTTTAATTTGGGATTCACATTTCAAACCAGTGTAGAATTTGTAAATTTGCTAAGTTTAAGCCAGAATTTGGGGTGGGGGTTAATAACCAAACTGTTCTTCTCATGTTGTTTTGAAAACCTCTGGTGTGTGTGACTTTTTAATTTTTGTTCATCATATGGCCTATTCAGAAAAATTTTAAAAAAACAAAACATTAAGTAGCTCTTGGCAGAAGGTCAAAACCAGCATTGCAGGGAAGGTATTTAAAAGTCTTTTAAGTGTGGGCTATTTGTATAAGCAATAACTGCACATTTCTTATGACTGGGGAGGACTATTTTCACAGTCTTTCATGGAAATATTTCTAGACAATTTCTGTGGCTCTTTTCCCTGAGCTCATTTATTTGCTTTTGCTTCAGAACAGAGCATTTTAATGAGCAGTTTTATGAGCCTAACCTGCATTCTGCAAGCCCCACATGACTGGATTCCTGTTGCATGTAACCTTTGCCCTATTTTCCATTAAAACACAAGACTTTCCTATAATCAGCTTTATACTGTGACCTTGGAGGAAAAACTGCAACAGATACTTTAGTCTACTATGCTGCCCACTAAAATTAATGTTTTTGAAAGATTTGTTGTTTCCTTATAGTTTTTAACATTTCACATATTAGTATTTTCATCACAAATTCCTTTTCTCTGTAAGATGCTTATATCCTCATCTATTTCATACCTTCACCTAGTCCAACATTACCATATCCTTCTGAATAAATAACTGATATAGCCATCTTTATAAACCATTGAGGCATATACAAAGGCAAGATGAAACCCAAATCATTTTGGAAATATGAACTTTCAAAAAAGTAAAGTACGTACTGTTCTGTCTACACTCAGTCTTATGTATTATTGTCAGTATCAGCATGTTCCTTCTTATGGCAAAGCTAAATCACCATCTGGTGCATTTTGACTCCTCTTTATGTTTTAATTCAACTGTTGAACTGTTTTTCATTTTATACATAGTATCCTAGATGATTTTGTATGAGATAGCTTTCTTTTCTCTAACCTGAATTATCCAAATATGTTTAACTTTTCTTCTGGGTTCCTCTTCCAGTGTTTTAACTAATTTTCTTGATATCTGCTAAACATTCACGTTCTCCCTTTCATTTGAGCAGTGGAGCCCCAAACAGGATGCAGAGCCCCTGGAAGGGTCCAACCATTGCCAAAACAATGGAGCCGTTGTTGTGCGGCACACTGGGCTCCCCTCTCGGTCATGCATTCCAGCCACGTTTGCCTTTTAAAAGTACACTATGGATTTAAGGTAGTCTGTGGTTCCTTGTAACACCTACCTCTTTTTCTCCCCTGCATACTTCAGCCAATCTGTCCTCATCTTATAATCCTGTTTACTTTTTCTTCCTAGGACAAGGAGGGTACTCTTTAAAACAGAGTGAAGTAAGTTTAGGGTAAATGAAAGGAAATCGACTTCATACAGCAGGTTATAAACTTGTAGAACTCATTAGTCCCAAAAGGTGGTACTGGCAGGAAATGTAAATGAATTGAAAAACCTTTTAGCCACATTTATGAATGAGAGTCATAAATGGCTACTAAGAAAACCAGGGCTGTGCCCAACTTTTACGACTGAACTCAGAGAACTGCTCCAAACCCTCCCACAGGACATCCCTGGAGATCTGCAGAGATGGCTGACCTAGGGTCTGGCCAATGATGGGATTTCTTGAACATCCTGTGTCCCCTTCTGTTCTTGTCCTCAGTCTCACTGGGTCTCAGAAAGACCCTCTAAGCCTGTTCTGGTATAGGCAACTTTCTTTTTAAAATTAAAATAAAGATTAGAAGAAAGCTTTGTAATGTTTCCTTTCTTACTCAATCATCTGCCTACCACAGTGTCAATTATGACTATCAGAGAAGGCTGACGTCTATCCAGTGGAAACTAGCTGAAATCATATTTTGATCTTAAAACATAGATACTTTCTTTTATGTTAAGTCGGGCCTTTCTTTTTCCTGGGAACTTTCAGGCCTGAGGCCATAAATAGCATTTAATTTCATCTTGGAAACTAGCTGAAATCATATTTTGATCTTAAAACATAGATACTTTCTTTTATGTTAAGTCAGGCCTTTCTTTTTCCTGGGAACTTTCAGGCCTGAGGCCATAAATAGCATTTAATTTCATCCTGTACAGTCCGTCCTTGGCAGAACCTTCAATCACTTAACCTCTTCTGCTTTTCCCAGACCTGTATTTCCTTCTTCAAAGATGGTCCTTCCATCGCATCTCTTTCTGTTGAGGCAGGAGTGTCACCTCTTTGGGAGAATATTGATGCCAACCGGAAGAAGCTGCCCAATTCCCTTTCTTTGTCTCACCTAAGCATTCTTCCATCCTTCTCTTCTTTTCCTTCCTTTAAATCTTTAAGAAAAATTTCGCTTTTACTTATTAAACACTATTACGTACCAAATGAATGCAATGCCTTAAAATACAGTGGGGAAGACCTATTCAGAAGCAATTAACAATACTACGTGGAAAAACTGTAAATTCTTACTGATAAGAAACATTTAATAAGCCATGTGTGTGTAGGAAGGAAAGATCAATTTTGATTAATCTGGCTGGGGAGGGTTATACATAGGTGGTAACATTTGGGCCAGGGATTTCAGCAATCAGATATTCGGCAAAAGGGCATTCAAATTCAGAGGGGCAACAATGGCCAAAGGCACCAGCCTGTGATGTGCACGGTTTTATCTGGGAATAGTGAACAGTCTGGTATAGATGGAATATGACATAGAAGGTGAATCTTTCTAAATACTCCTCCTTTACCAGTACACTGAATCTCATGTGTCTTTTACACCATCTCTGATGTCTTCAGTCTTTTTTCTATTGGCTCCTTTTTTGACTTCATATACACACGTCTTCCCTGCCCTAAAAGAAACATTTTTGACACTAATCTAGTATCCTGATAGAGATAAATGTCGTGTCCTTTCCTTTATTTCTCTGCCAGACTCTCAGAGGATGGCTTATCCTTTCTTTTGCTCCCCTTTTCACATCCTCCACTGAACCCCTCTAATCCAGCCCCACCCCCATCACAGAAAGTGCCAAATCATTCAGACAAAACCATTGGCCGGTCCTCATTCTATCTGGCCTTTCAGCAATATGTGGCGCTGCTGATGACTGGGTTTTCCTTGAAGGTTTTGAATCTACAGTAGTCTGGCATGGTGCATGATCTTTGAACTGCCCCCACCTCTGTTCCTCTCCCTGGTCTCCTTTGCTGGCAGTTCTCACACCTGCTCAACTGTGCATGTGCCAAAATACTTTTCTCCCTCTCACACTTGCTTCATTCCTTTATTCGTTCTTTCATTCTGAAAACACATACTGACACACCACTAGGCAAGGCACTTTGCTAGACACAAAGATCAACTTGGTCTTCTCTGTACACACTGTTTTCGAGCACACTTTCTATTCTTATGGCTGGAGCTCCCACCTCCACATGAAAGGTTTCTGAATCTATGTTTTCTGCTGTGACTTCTAGACACTCACTCTGTGATTCCAGGTGTCACCAGATATGTTCTTTGTATCTACTCAAACACAGTTTGTTAAAAAACAAACTCATTTCTCTATGAAAATCAATTTCCCTGCCTCAGTTTATTTGCCTCAATTAACAAAGTCACCATATCAATCTAGGCTGGACCTCTGAGCACGTTATTCTACTCTTATCTCTCAATCAATTTTATATCCAATCTGTCACTATTTTCTGATTACTCTTTCTGTAGAATGTCTTTAAGATCCACTTACCTCTCCATTTTTATAGCCACCCACTTGATCCAGACTTTTACCACTTCACACATGGTTTACTACCATAAATAATAATGGGTCTTCCTGCTTCCAGTCTCACCCTCCTTAAATAAATTTGGCCTGCAAACAGCTGTCATACTCGTCTTCCTAAAACACCACTCGAGCACATCCTTTCTGGGCGATCTTGCATGCCCACCACATCCCATCTCATCTGTCTAGGCTAACTCAAGTTCTCCTCAGTCTGACCCTCATTTCACAATTTGACCATATCTCCTTCTACTCACCACGATTGTCACCCATGTCCTCTGCAGTATTCCTCCAGACACATCAAGCCAACTTCTACCTCCATTCCCTTTGTTCCCCTTCGTCTGACCCTCATTTCACAATTTGACCATATCTCCTTCTACTCACCACGATTGTCACCCATGCCCTCTGCAGTATTCCTCCAAACACATCAAGCCAACTTCTACCTCCATTCCCTTTGTTCCCCTTGCCTGGATGCCTTCTCAATGTCTTCATTCCCCAATATAACCAGGTCAAGTCTCACCCACTTTCTATAGCTTTGCCTGGCTCCTGAAACCTCTAGAAATCTTTCCTCCCCTGGAAAACAAGTTATACTTAGAGGCTTTACCATACCACTTAGCACGTGTTACATGCTGTCATTATGATATATTGTTTCCTGCCTGTCGATCACCTCCTCCCCCCAAAATGGTAAACTTCTTAGGAACACAGATTGTGCTGCGTTCCTTCCTTTAATCTCCCAAAGACCCTAACACATTTCTGGTCATATGTTAAATGTTTAATATATAGCATGGGTTAATTGTGATAATTATCTATCCTTCAATAAACCAGTTTAGAGCAAGATAGACTGTACAACAGAAAATTATGCTTATCTGTATATAAGGGGGCCATTTTCTGCTCTATAATATTAGCATCTATCTGCATGTCAGTTTGATGTAGATGCCTTTTCTTAAATCAAAAAAAAAAAAAAAGGCAGTTATAGAATAATTGTTGAGCCTCCAGATCTAAGTACCAAAATATAGGAAATACAGGAGGTGGAAGAACACATTAAATGACATTCAGTCAGCCAAATCCAGACTTGGGGGTGGAATCTATAGGACTAATGATCCTATTTTTTAACAATAACAAATTGCAAGGAAAAAAAAAGATGGAGAAGACCATAGATTAAAATAGGCCTAAGAGTCATATCTACCCATCACAGTATAATGGTCTTATTTGGATTCCAAGTTTCCAGTTCAAACACAAACTTAAAAGCATTTTTTCCAATGACAACTGGGGAAGTGTAATGCAAACACAAAATTATAATAATGTTAAAAATTATTGTTAATATTTTTAGGTGTGCTGATAGTATTGTGGTTATATTTTCTAAGGGCTCTTATCTTTTAGGAATATATGCTGAAATATTTACAGATAAAATTAGGTGATATTTGGAGTTTGCCTCAAAATATTTGAGGAGTGTGGATGGAACAGGGTTGGCCATGTGGTGAATTGTTGAAGCTGAGTAAGGGGCACCTCAAAGTTAATTTATACTATTCTCTCTACTTTGTCTACTTTTACATAGATCTAAAATTTCTCAAATAAAAAGATTTTTAAAAGCAGTCATTGATGTTATGCAATCCTTGTTAAATAATTTTGATGTGACAATGGTATGATTTTTGAAAAGGAGTCTTTATCTTTTAGAAATACCAACTGAAATATCAATGCATGTGATGATAAAAATATAGTCGTTGAGGTTGTTGCATCTTTAAAGATTATAGTAAAATGAAAATATGAAATGTTTAAATTGTCATTGAAAAAAATTTCTTATCCCCAGGAATATAGCCACAAACCCAAGGTGAGAAACAATACTTTAGAAGGTTATATAAAGCCTGCCCCGTGTTTTACCTGTTTTTACCAAAAGATTACCCTGGCAAGCAAAACTATGGGTTGCACAGCCTATAGAGGAGTGGATAGAGAAGAGTAAAAATAACCAAACGCTGGGTGTGAATAATCCTTAAAGAAACAGTATTTGTCATAAGAGCGGTAGTTTCAAAAACCTATTTGGTTATATTCCAGTTAACATCAGCCTTCAGTTGATACACATGAAAACATGCTAAAGAAGTCCTAGATTTAAAAAACACAAAACAAAACAACAACAACAAGAACAAATCAACCAAATAAACAAAAAGAAAACCCCACAGTCTTTCCCCAATATCGATTTAGTTAGTAAGTTCAGTCTCGGCCCTCTGACAAACTTTTCAATGAAACACTGATTTTTAGCAAATTCATCTGACTTGGGGGAGAAGGAAAGTCCTGTCTCTGTGATTAGGATATTCATAAGCAACAAAATGGCCAGTAAGTTAATATCAGAACCCAGCTGAAGGTCTGGAAAACATACAAGTTAGAAAATCATTCATAGATGATTGAGAATCTGGTGTGATACCAATACCTTCTTCATGTCAAGTGGATTTCTGTAAAGCATGTAGTTCTCTCCTGTTAAAGCCCTAAGTACTAGGTGGACTCATCTTCATATGGACAATATCTCAATAAAAGTTAAAATTAACTGCACAACTGATTAATGTAATAGCACCTTTTTATACTCACTCAATGTCTCATTTGACACTGCAAACAAAAAGAAATAAAACTCTGAATACTTAACTAGGAAACATAGATTTATCTGGTAGCCCTTCTGAGAATATCAACCTAATATGAATATTTTTATCAGAATGACTCAGCAATATTATTGCTTAGCAGTAGAGTTAGAATTTAGGAATAAGTTAATGAGAATACGATTGCTAATAAGTAATAACTTAAAATTCAGTTCTAGGTGGCTGGTTTATTTTTTTTTCTTACCTGTATCTTACAATTTTTTTTTAAATGGGCATGTATTCTTTTAGAACTTAAAAAAAATTATTTAAAAAATGTCATACTATGATGTGTACCTACACTGTCCAGTGTGGTAGCCACTAGCTACATATCGTTACTGAGCACTGGAAATGCAGCTAGTCCAAATTTTGATGTACTATAACACACAAACTGGATTTTAAATTCTTTGAACAAAAAAATGTAAAATATCTAATTAGTAATTTTGTATTGATTAATTCATTACTTGTTGTATTAGTTTGTTAAAGCTGCCATAACAAATTACCAAAGACTGGGTGGCTTAAGCAAGAGAAATATATTTTCTCACAAGGTATCAGCAGGGTTGGGTTCATCTGAAGCCTCTCTTCTTGGCTTGTAAGTGGCCATCTTTTCCCTGTGTCATCACATGGTCTTCTCTCTCTGTGTGTGCCTCTGTTCAAATTTACTCTTCTTGTAAGGACACTGTTTATATTGGAATAGGGCCCACCCTAATGACCTCATTTTAACTTATTTACCTCTGTAAAACCTGTCTCCAAACAGAGCCATATTCTGAGAACCTAGGGGTTAGGGCTTCAACATTGCATTGGAGGGCAGAGGGGACACAGCTCAGCCAGTAATGGCCCACCCTAATGACCTCATTTTAACTTATTTACCTCTGTAAAACCTGTCTCCAAACAGAGTCATATTCTGAGAACCTAGGGGTTAGGGCTTCAACATTGCATTGGAGGGCAGAGGGGACACAGCTCAGCCAGTAACACATGTCAAAATGATAATATTTGGATATATCTGAATAAATAAAACATTATTAAACTGAATGTCACCGCTTTATTTTTACTTTTTTAATGTGTCTACTAGAAATGTGGCTTGCATTATATGTCTATTGAACAGTGCTGAATTTTATTTCTTTGGGATGCTAAAACACTATATCATCACCTGTTGGAAGAGTAAGAAAAAGTTCTCATTTTAAATGAATTTGTCACTTCCTACTTAATTTCCCTTTTCGTACTGTACTCAGTTGTATCGAGGTATTGCTAATGAGTGAAAGCAACGAGATAATTTATAAAGAGCATGAAATGTGCACAAAGAAAATCAGATTAGAGTTCTGTTTGGACCTTACTCTCTTTATGATCTCATGCACATCCCTTCCCCTCTCAGTGCTTTCTTTTCTTCTTCCTAAAAAAAGGGAGAATAATAATGGCCACCATTTATTGACTATTGTGTGCCAGGCACTCTTCTGAATTTCTACACTAGTGTTTTATTTAATCCACACAACAACCCTTTAAAGGGTAATAATGATAGCAAATAGTATTATTACTCTAGTCAAAAGAAAACTGAAGCATGCAGAGATTAATTAACCTGCTCAAAGTCCCAGATTTAGCAAGTGCTAGAATCAACTGCTCTAACTGCATGCCACATCATTTATTCCCTCCCTGCAGTTCTGTCCAAAAAGATCGTTGGGAGGATCCAGTGAGATGGTGTATGAGAAGGCACTGAAAAATTATTGACTGTCAAATGTTTCTTTGTCTGCCTTCCTAGAAATATTACAGATAAAGCTATTGTTTTTCTCTTTTGGCCAGCAAATCTATATTATCTTCCTTGATAGCCTGGTAACTTCACAGCTTAAAAAAAAAAGCAAATATATCTGTGTTTTTGACACACTATTCAATCGCATAACCTTTGGAAGAATTCTCAGCAGCCAATAGTTCTAGCCCACCCTTTCACTCATCAAAGCTCCATTCTTTTTCCAGCAAGTCCAGCAGGCTTTGCTTGAGTTCTTGTAATGAATGGGTGCTCCTTAGACACATGCCATTTCTGAATAGCTCTGACTGCTTATATTAAGCATAAATAGACCTTCCTTTCCTTACAGTCACAGGATCTTAGGGCTGAAAGGGCTTCTGAAGATTAAGTCAGTGTTCACAAACTCATATAAGTAGTAAAGAATCTGATACATTTGGTATAATAAAACCACAAGTATTTATTAGTAAGATTGTGGCCCAATTTCTTTCTGTTTTAGAAATCACTCACCCCCAAGAAGAGTCTGTCTGCAAGGAACTCTTTGAATTTATTTTTTAACCCAAGGTCATATTTATGAATTTTGTAAACTCAAATGTCATTATGACACTTACGTCGTTTATCTCAAATAATAAAAACTTCTCTTGAGCACTTGCTGTATGTCAGGCACTGTGGCAAGTGCCTTTTCTGCATTACCCCATTTGGTGATATCTCACCTGCCGTGCCCTATGAAATCTATAAGGTGCTAATATAATCCTCCCCCACCCCCCATTTACAGGTACAGAAATTAACATCTAGAGAAGCTGAGTGACGTCTTAACTTTAACTTCACTAAAGTCACAAAGCTAATTAGTGACAGGTCAAGACATAAATATATTTAATCTGATTTCATAGTTCAAACTCTTAATTGCTGTTCTAAATTTTACTCAAACAGAAGCAGGTTGGGTATTTGGGGTAATCCACCTGGGTCAGGTTTTAAAAAAAAAAAACCCTGTATTTGAGGAATGCTGCAAATGTGTGTTTGATCCAGGTGTTTTCCTTACAGCTTCTTTGATTTGGGAATTCTACAGACACAGTAGAATGTGCTATTCATAGTAATATGGTAAATATAATTAAATTTCTCAAGAATTCTATTGATATCATAAGAATTACCATCCAGAATTATTTCAGTTTTTTAAATTGCTTTTTAATTTTAATCAAATATACCTCCTTGATGTTATGCGAAGCTATTTTTATATGCTACCTTAAGCTATATGCATTCAGTTAATGAGCCCTCTAAAAAATAGGGATCATTCCCTATTTTATGCATATTCCCAGATACTTTATAACTTGATTGAGGACTATTACTACAAATTGCATTGAATTAGATGGGTAACGTCACATTACTTTTTGATTCATTTGGCCACCAATATACTGTGAAATTTTATGATTAGAATTTGTAAGAAAAGTGATTCTATCAAACCTAAAACTTCTTTAATTCAGAAATCAATACATCTAGTTTAATTTGAAAGTGTTTATATGGATTGAGTACATGTACACAATTGGCAGAGGGGAAATTATAGTACTCACTTATAATAATATTTCTCAGACTTTTGAAGCCAGTATTAGGAAAAAGAAATTTGGGGGATATTGTAAATACACACAGTAATTCTTAGCAACATTTGCATCTTTAATCTAAAGTTACCTTGTTACTTCATGAAGAAACATCTTGATCCTGGTCATAAAAATCATTATTTAGAGTTATAAACTTGCCAGCCTTACACAAAAAAGAATTATAAACTTATTAATGTTTGTTAGTGTTCGTAATCTTATTTCTGCTCCTAAATTACTATTAAAAAACAGTACAGGGGAAGACAGCTTTTAAGAACCTATGTCAACTTTTTCTCTCATACCTCAAGTCATACTTACAAATCTTAATACAGCCCTCATGACAATTTCATGTACTACAAATTTTAAAATAATATGGAATTTTTTCAAACAATAATTACATCTTTTTGTAAAAGTTGCCTTAGAATAGTTTTAATTTTTATTATAAATGCAGCCATGTGTTTTTGATCTTTAAGCAATCTTGCCTCTCTCTGTTTTTGCCACTGTATGAAAAGTAGATAAAATCTAATAGCTGAAGCAAACATCAGGATTAAGGTAAAGTGAAGACAGTTTTGTTTTCTGTACTTTACATTTTTCATATTGTCACACAGGCATCACACACGCGCACACACACACACACATATTCAATTTCAAATGGGGGATGGAGAGAAGTAACAAAAAGAAAATAAACTCAGGACTCAATGGTTATTACTCTTAGAAAATAGGTCTTTGTCCAGTCAGTCTTATTCTCCATATTATCAGTTTCAGCATCCTCAGATCCTCAGTGTACTTTCTTTATCATTTTCACAAATTTTTTTTTTTCTGTAAACTGAAAGTTTGCCTAAATCAAGACAAGCTCCTTTAAATCTTAGTTTATTTCTGAATTGGGTGTGAGTATTTATACAGACGGAAGAAGTTCTGTTTTTGGCGACTTTGAAAGTAGCATTCTAGCTTTGGGTCATGTGCACACTGTCTGTTTGGTGGCCTGGTCACATGTGGCCCAGTGCTATCGCCACCTGTGTGCTATCTTTCAGTATTGGAAACAAGAGTTGCAACAGCCCAACCTGGCAAATTTCTTATGATTTCACTTTCATCTCTCCCATTAACAAAAATGAACCTAAATTTTCTAAAAGGGCTTTTAGATTTTTTTTTTTTTTAATTTATTTTGATCTTGATCATCTGGAAAGGCCATTGGGCCCTGGAATGTCTTAGAAAGGAGTACTTTCTAAATCATCTGCAGGGATGGCTGAAAAAATTATCTTGAGGCCTTTGAGGGATTCTGCAGTTGAATGCAGTGACAGTTTTATCAACTACAGTGTTCAATGGACATCAGGGAAATTTAAATCACTTGATTATAGCTGCTTTTTTTAAAGGCTTCATCACTGTTTTTCTACACTTGAAAGAAATTATTCTACCCACAGAGTCTTACCATTGTGTGATTTTAATGCATTGTTTTGTTTGGTTTGGTTTTTACTAAGTTTCTGCGTGTAAAGCAAGAGTAATTCTATTTACATTAAACTTTGAAAGATTATCTACCTCATAATAAGTGATTTTAATGCATTGTTTTGTTTGGTTTGGTTTTTACTAAGTTTCTGCGTGTAAAGCAAGTGTAATTCTATTTACATTAAACTTTGAAAGATTATCTACCTCATAATAAAAGGAAGAAGTAAATGAGGCTAACTGCATACCATGCTCTTATTTTACTATGTAGTTCATCTACTATGCCCTCCCATGCTGCTTTCATAATACCTGAATTTTATTGCCCATTCTCTCTCTAGGACTTGATTAACTTTACTATAATGCATCAACCCTGGGCCGGCCCGGTGGCGCACTGCTACAGTGCACCGCTTGGGAAGCGCGGCGGCCCTCCCGCCGAGGGGTCG
>NW_007731557.1:44513-45845 GCF_000696425.1 Galeopterus variegatus
GCGATCCGTTGCCGGTCACGAAAAAAGACAAAAAGGAAAAATAAATAAATAAATAAATAATGCATCAACCCTCATCCGTAAATGTTTTTGAACTATTGACAGATTTTGTTTTACAATATCTATGTTTTTTTCTTCCACACCTTTGCTTTGCCTATCTTTCAGTCTTCATAGCTAGACCCAGTTCTTTATCGCATAGACCTTATAATCCCTTAATACCCTGATTATGAAACGAATGAGCTAAACAAGTAGTATGATGGATGTAATAATTTAAAATTTCTCTACAGTTAATGCACTTTTAGGTAATGACAGGAGAATTCCTAAAGCATAGATTACTCTATGAGCTTGGTTGTTTTTCCCCCAATCTTCAGGTGTTATCTTCTTACAAATGAAACCACTGAGATTTTTCTTGTGATTGTAATACTTGATTCCTTGAGTATGTAAACATTTGTGATGATGGCGATCTTACAGACTTAACTGCAGCAAAGGAATCACTCTGAATCAAAAAGAGTCTTCTTTATGATCAACCCATAAAGAATTTTTTGTGTCTGTAAAGTATTTCTCATGGGACTATATTTCATCATCTTAGCAACATTTGGAAACACACATTTCATTTTACATTATCTGTAGATCACTTCTGACAGTGGATGAGCATCAGCTCCACCCTAACCAAGAATGGAAGAGAGGTAATATCATGCCATAGTTAAAAAGATACATTATGGAATCAGAATACCCATGGTGAATCCCTGCTCTAACACTCATTAACCAAGTGACTTTAAGCAAATGAGTTAACATTTCTGTGACTTGGGCTTCTCGTTTGTAAAATAAGAGTAATAATAATATCTGCTTCAAAAGTTGTTGTAGGATTAAGTGGGTTAATATATGTAAATGAGGTTGAAAACTACTTGACATTTAACTCTCGTTTAGTGAGATTTTTCTTTTCTCACCGTAGCTTTCAATGTAGAATATGTCTTTCCTTCTGGGAACAGTTGGTCTACCAATTTTGTTGAAGGAAATAAAGAAAAATATAACCCATTGGTTAGTATATATAGTAATACGCTAAGAAAATATCAATGGAGTAATGATATCCCTTAAGAATTAACTGAGAATCTTTTTAGTCCAACGGCTCACTCCTTTTGTTGAGATTAAGTGTGGATTTGCCACCAACTGTTATGATCCCCGCTTTCATTTAGGTGACAAACGGATATTTACCTACCTAACTATAATATAAGTACAGAACAAAGGATGGGAAGTCTAAACAGAATGTTCAGATGCAAAGAGAAGACAGTGTTGTATTTTAGCTGTGGCATTCAAAGGTGTGTTATATTCACACTA
>NW_007731557.1:47232-60852 GCF_000696425.1 Galeopterus variegatus
TTTTTTGACTCCTTTCTTTTTCCCTCAGAGAATGCTATGAAGTAATGGTAAATCATTACAGTGGGACGAGTGGAACTCTGTCACAGCCCTGCCTGCTCTTCTGCTTCTTGGAATTCTTACAGCACCTGTAAACTCCACTGAGCAATGCAACATTAAATTGCATACTGTCTTTGATAATCTGTAGTGGGACTGTGGATCAGTGAAGGTTCTCCAGAGAAATAGTCAAATAGAATGTGTATATATGTAGAAAGAGATTTATTATAAAGAATTGGCTCACATGATTATGGAGACTGGCATGTTCAAAATCTGCAGGTTGGGTCAGCAGGCTGGGGACCCAGGAGAGCCGATGTTCCAGGTCAAGTCCAAAGACAGCCTGTTGTAGACTAGAAAGAATTGATGTGGCAGATGAAGTCCAAAGGCAATCTGCTGGAGAATTCTCTCTTGCTCAGGAGAGGCCAGTCTTTTAGTTCTATTCAGCCCTTCAAATGATTGGATGAGGCCCACCCATATTATGGAAGATAATCTGCTTTGCTCAAAGTCCACCACTTTAGAAGTTAATCTCATCCATAAAACACCCTCGCATGAACACCCAGAAAAATATTTGACCAAATTTCTGAGCATCCCATGGTCCGAACAAGTTGACACATAAAATTAACCATCACGGACGGTCTTTATATTCACCCTTATTTTATCTGTTCTCATTTTCTGGAGATTTTTCTCTTTGGAAATATTTCAGTTCCTGTTTTGCTATTTCAAAGGAATCTTTTTGTTTTTGTTTTTTTCACTAAAAAATAAATTTAAGGCAATTTGTATCAGTTGACTCTAATTTTAGTTCTTTCTAGGGAAAGGATTTTCTTCATAACAAATTTTAAACAAACATGGATATTTCTCCTAATAGTCGATACTTGAAAACTAATTTTAGCCCTTTCAAAATTACCACTACCTAAAACCAAAAATGATGATGAAGGGAGTGGTTATTTTTAAAGTAACCATTTAAATTATTTCGTGTCAACCATTTATTGTTTGTATGAAAGGTTATTTTATGGTAAGCAAACTCAGTATATAAAGACTGAGATTTTCCTAGAACAAATTTTAAATTTTAGAAATAACTGTTTAAATAGCAATATTCTATATTGTGTTTAAAATACTTGACACATGAATTTTTATATTTATGAATTTATCAGTTACGTAAAGCAATGGAGGCCTTTAGGTAGATTAAAAGCTATATTGGAATTATCTCTAGGAATCCTCAGGCCAAGATTCAGACTTTTCTAAGAATCCTCATATCTACATTTTTTTTCTCACAGTTGTTAATAAAAGCAATTGTTACAATGCATCTTAAATGACTGTCAGTAATATGAGGCAAATCCTTTCACCCCTTATTCCTTCAAATTTTAGTTTTTCACTACTGTCATCATCCAAGTTATTTATTAGGGACTTAGATATATGCTGGCACCACAGAAATAAAAATACTTTTGGGATGAGAGAGTTGAAAAGAAAAAAGATATAGAACTACATCAGAATTTAGAAAGGTCTTTTGTTGTTTATGTTTTTTAATCAAGTAAGCATTTTTAAATCCTAAGGGTGTTTTTTTTAATGGTGGTTTAATTTTGCTTTAACCTTACATAGTTTTGTAATGCAATATACATAGTTTTGTAATGTAATGTAGTAGCATTAAGATGCTACTTTGAGATGAAAACAGACTAAAAGTTATATGGAGAATAAAAAGGTAATAACAGGCAAAGGAGAAGAGGCGAGGGAGAATAAAAATGAAAATAACATAAGCAGACAAAGTCCAGTCCTGGCTTCATGTTTAATCGCTAGATAACTGGGATCAGATTAAGCTCAGTGTTTTCTCCTGTACTATGGATGTTTCTTGCAATACATGTCCCCTTTGCTGCGCAGCATTTTGACTACAATCACGGTTCAGATCTGTAGACATCCTCAATCAGAGTTGTCAAGATCTTTATATTAATCAAAATACAGTGCTGGAAGCAAATAGTTATTTATCCTGCCCAGGTAAATAAGAAGCTCCACCGGAGAACTCCGTCCTAGGAATTCAAGCAATTATTCACGTTTACTCATAGCAACATTCCAGCTATCCAGAGCTCGGTCTCTCAGCTTCCTTCTGAAGCAAAAACCCATTTCCTCCCAAAATGGCCTGTGTTGCATTTTTCTTCATTTATTCCACAGTATTTATTAAGCCCCTGATACCTGTGGGGCACCGTGCTAAGTCCTAGAGAGAAAATAACGAGTGTTCCCTCAGTCCCAGTCTTTGTCTTTGAAATCCCACCCAACTTTTAATGTCCTTTCCAAGTGTTCCCACCCATCAAGACTCCCCTGAGGTCCACTGTGCCCTGAGCTCGTTTAGCAGCTCAGACTCACTGACTCATCTGACACCTGTGTCCTCCCTGCTAGAGGATAAGCTCACAGCAAGGCCTGTGTTTTTAGACTTCGTCTCTCTCACAGTCCACCTCAGACACCAAATAAATATCTGTTGAGCTAATCAATAAAATACCTGTCATAAAGCGCCAGACTCTAGCCTAGACTACCCTTGGAGGATTTCTGGAGCATGTTTCTCACATAGTTTTTTACAAGTTTGGTTGCATACCTTTGTAGCCTCAGCAGATTAGAAGTGAATGATTGTGAGTGGGGAAAGTTTTCAGTAAAAACATTCTGGATAATGTGGGACTGGAAAATTTGAAGGTACATTACCATGGTAACAGAGTTTTCATAACGATGACCTGATGCACTAAGAAAAAGTTAAAATTTTCTGCTCTTTGTGTAAGGTAGTGGAGAATTGTATAATAATAATTGATGCTTAAAAAGGGGCAAGCTTTGGTTATCTGGAAAAATCACTTGTGTAGATCTACAGATTATTGTTCAGTGCTCTCCACTGGTGAGAAGAGATGCCGCAATCCACATTAGCTCTATAGTATTTTATGTACATACACTGTATTACTGCCAGGATATTTTCAATTTCTATTATTTCATTTTTAAAGAGTTGAAGTCACCAGCTTTATTTAGATGGTTTCAATGGTGCCGAAACAAGCCTGTGACATAATTAAATAAGAAATTTAAGGAAAGGAAAAAAAAAACACATGAAAAATAGTCATTCCAAAAAAACGAGCCCAGAGCTTCTACGATGAACGCTTCAAGGTATGGTGGGAATTCCTTCTGATTCAACACTTTCATTCCCCCACTTGCTAAAGTAGTAAGCCTTTAAAAGAAAGCTTTTGAATTAAAATTTTGTAAAACAGACTGTTTCCTAAATAGTGTGCAAATAATTTTATAAGAAAATAAGTTATGATCATTTTTATAAACAACTTCGTATCTAACAATGCTGGCTGTTATTTTTTGTTGCTTAAATTGAATTAGATTTCTCAAAAGCTATTTAGAAAACAAATCACCATAGGAAGGCCTGTCCATTGTATCTTTCAGAAGAAAGCTGGTTTCTACAATATTATTCACATTTTGTAAACAGCATCAATGAACCTGCACATAAAAGGTTAAATGTTTTCAGACCATTCGTTTTTGCCTCAAAGATCAGAGACAAATTACTATTTTTATTTTACATTCCCTTGATGAGGATAACGATAAACAGCTGTCACTTCAGTGCTTCGACTGCAAAGAATCCTACTGCAATCCTATAATTTAAACAAAGAAAAAAATACATAGTCATACACAGTATACATACAGAAAAGAGCACAATAGAGAATTTGGTTAGAACTGGGGTTAGAGAAAAGCGAGTGTTTGCTCTCTGCAATTACTCATTTAAAAGAAAAAATTCATCTATATACATGTTTTTCCATTCATCTTAGACATATTAGAAGGGGCAATTACTGCTCTCTCTTTCTGAAATCAGAAAAGAAATCAAATTTGCATTCTGAAGTCTGTGACTCCCCACGATGTCTGCTGTATTATGAGAATAGTTAAAATTTGCATGTGACCATGTGTCCACTAGTGTTTCCAAAAGCTACGGAGAATTTTAAATTGTTTTACTGGTTATTTTGGAAGGCCTGTTTTTTTTGTTAATGTTGAGAATTAAGCTAGTGTTCTCTATTCACTCTGACACTTTGCTTATTAATTGCATCTGGTTTCAAAAAGTGAAAGTCAGTGTCTTTTGCATATTTTGATATGCAAAAAAGCAAAGTAGGGCTAAATGTTAAGAATGATGCAAAATATGGAAATACAATGTTTCTATATGAAAATGTGAATGGTGAAATAATTTTGCTGGTGTTTCATATTCCTGGAGATTCATTTAATACATGCTATTTATTCTGCTTTTCTCTTTTAGCTCAGCCATTTTTTACAAATATAAGTACATTGATGATATCTGTTTTACATTTATTATTTTATCTATAAAACTAACTTGATATACTCCTATTAAGGATGTTTCATTGTTTCATAATACTTTCTGGGTTTTTATGTCTAAAGAAAAGAAATTGGTTTAAAATCATATTCATCTTTTATTGAATGAATTTCAGCTCTCAGAGCCTCAATGTGTTATTCTGGAGGTTGGCAATAACAATGGTACCTACGTGCTAAGGTTGTGGTGCACATCTTCTACATAAAGTGCTTAGCACAGTACCTGGAACACAGCAAGTGCTCAATAAATGTTTCTGGGAAAGGCAGTAGGTTGATGCCAAAATGCCATCACCCTCTACTGCTAAATACAATAGCAAAATCCAAGAATGTTTTAGACCAGAGAGATAAACTGAATTGTATTCATTATGGAGGTTTATATTGCTTTGTATAGAAGATGTTTTCTTCACAAAGCTGTAGGTCACCTGTTCTCATTTATATACATAACTTCGTAATAATTTTATCATCCTCATTATTACCAAGTAGTAGTGGATCCTAACTCATCAACTTGGGGCTCCCCTGGTCTCCAGTTTCTCTAACAAGTAGGTATTCCTGGAGACCCTGAAATGCACTGGAGAGACTTCCTTGACTTTGGCAAACTTGTTTGTAGTATTAATGCCTCCTCCTTCTCCTCCTCCTGTGCACCAACCTCTGTGCTAGATGCTAAGAAGTGAGAGTGAATAAGATCCTAAGTCTAGTAAGGAGAGAAGCATAAAACTAAGATGGATATTAGAATAATAAAAGTGAGTACAAGGCACAGGTAAAGAGCAGAGGAGGGTGTGTGGAGGGCCGGAGGGCCATCAGGAGCTTGTCTAGGAGAGGTGATGGTGAAGCAGGGCTTTGGACGATGAAAGGTCTTCACAGGAGGGCAAAGGATGGTGGGAAGAGGAGAGTCCAGGCAAGGGGAATAGCTTGGACAAAGCATGGAGGTGTAAAAATACGTATAGTTTGGCATTTTTATATTGCTCGAATTGAAAATGTTTTAAGCTCAAATTTTTCATCTTAAATTTCTATCATATGTGTTCAGAATCAGATAGTTCTTATTCCATGAATATTCAGAAAGGAAGGAAAGAAACTAACATGTATGGAGCACCCATGAAGCCCTCCACTAGGTCATTTCATATACATCATCTCATTTAGCTGCCACTAGTTTTCCAGGTGAGTATATACCCGTTTTAGAGATGAGGAAGCTGAGTCTCAGTCACATAAGGTAACCGAAGTGTGGCCACACAACCAGTACAATAGAGCCTGAATTTGAACCTAGAAGTTTCACTTTCAAATCAATACCTTTAATATGGCATCACAATTACCACTGACTCTTAAAATTTTGGTGCATTGTGAAATGCACTTGGAGATTTAGAGGGGTTTTTATGGGGCAGAAAGAAATTTGGGAACATGATTGTTTTTTTCCTCTGCCATGGCTGACCTTTCCTCTATCATTTTACCAACTCTGTGGTCTTAGCTTTCTCCCTATTTATCCCAGGTCCTATTGTGCCTATAGCATAAATTAGTAAACTTAAAGAACTACGTAAGACTTGATTTAATTCTTTCTTTCAGTGAACAAAGACCATTTTTAAAGAAATGGTGTAAGGGAACAACTGTCCTTTTTCAATCTTCCAATTCTCTACCTTGCTGTTGTGGCAGTAAAATGCCTCAGAAATGTCTTCATACTATTACCCAGAAGCATGTGGCCATGCTCTCAGGATTGGAAAATGACTGTTGTTTGTTCGAGTGAGCATATATTATTTTAATATTTTTTTAAGTATTAGATATTTCTGAGTGAGAGAAGCCTATGTAAATGACTAGAACTGATTTTTATCTTTGTTACTGTTGATTTTGTGGCTTATAAACATGCCTTTTACAAATGCATATCGATTCAAAGGAAAAGCTTGTCATTTATAGATCCAGTTAAGCTATTTAGCACAGTGCTTTGCCTAGAACTGATTGGATGATTGAAAACCTGGCAGATCAAAGTATGTACATTTCCAAAGAAAAGTACTTCATGTCCACATTGGAGGCAATAAATTATTTCCCCTTTTTACTTGTAATTAAATCTTTTCAAATGCTAGAAAGTAGCCAGACCACTAACAATATCTGTATCATGTTCTGGGGCTTAGATGGTTCAACCTGACTTGAAATGGAGACCATTTGTTCTAAATTGATTTCAATGCCAAGCCAATAGGTCAACGCTTAATGATGAAGATGCCGTTCCAGCCCAACCTCTGGTGGATAAGCCAGAATTAATTAACTCAAGTCCCATAGTATAGAAAACAGATGCTTCTCTCATGCTGCACAAATAAATTCTTTGTGTATAGATGTGTTCTGCTTTATTCAAAGAATAACAAGTTGGAAGTTAAAATTGTACGTTTTTCACAATGGAGCCAGCTTTTAATAGTGATGACAGAAGCATGAATTTACATAACAAATTCCAGCAAGTGCATGGGAAAATGAAGTATCTTCTATATCTCTTACTTTGGCTCCAGGCCAGCCCTAAAAGATTTAGGTTTGAATCTGGGCTGATCCAAATGCTGATCCATTCCAGAGCAGAGTAGAAGTGCCAGAACAACACCAAGGTTATTTCTAATCTATAGAATCCCTGGAGACTCCTCCCAGAGGTTTACATCTGCATCATGTGTTTGGATTCAGTTGTTTGGCCAGCTTGCAAATGGCTTAAGATGAGATTATTCTCTGGAGGTATGTTGTTAGGTGCACTGTTTATTTGGTTATTCATCTCAACATTCATTCAGAATTATAATACTTACTTTTCCTAGAATGTGGCAGGCTAGAAGTGGGATAATAACTGTGAGGTTCTGATCTCTTTTCAGAATTAATGGAGGGATGATAAGATAAAAATGTAAGTTACGATCTAGTGGTATAAACTTCAAGTATACTAAGCAGAAGTTGATCATCTGATAATGTCTGGTATTTTTTTCTTGAATGAATGTGAGATGATCTGTTTCGTTTTCTTTCTGTTAGACTGAAAATGATGAGAATGGCCAAGCTGAAAACTTTTCCATGGACCCACAACTGGAGAGGCAAGTGGAGACCATTCGCAATCTTGTGGACTCCTACATGTCTATTATCAACAAATGTATCCGAGACCTGATTCCAAAAACGATAATGCACCTTATGATCAATAATGTAAGTGATTATACACTGTCTCCTTTTAACTTCTGACCCATCCTGCTGTGGAAATTGTGCACATTCTCTTCAGCTTCTTTGTGATATATTCTGGACAGTTGAAATATTTGTACCTATTACCCAGGTTCACCATTTTTCATTACAAGTGGTTACTGACCAGTGAGAGAGAACTTAGAAAAGAACACTTAGAACTTCTGGCTGTAGTACTGAGGTGTTCCCCATTGGCTCTCTGCTAGAAGGGTGTGAATTTGCTCACAATAAAGCAGAGCAAAAACAGCACAGCCATGGTCCTGGTATAAATTAATTGCAAAACCAGCAATAAAACCAGATGTTCTGGCTCCTAGACCTTGAGATTAAAGGCAAAGAATATATTTTTTCCAAACACACACATATATTATCATATGTTAATGTGATTATTTTCATCTTCTAAAAACTATGGAATGCTACTTTATTATGGGAAAGGGCTTCTTGCCTTATCTCCTTAGATACAACATCAGTTAACTTTGCTTTTCTAAGGTAAGGAAGATATAACCGTGAATCTCAATGGATCCTGCTGGACTAGCCATCAATGGGTCTATATTGTCCAGAATCTCTCCCTTCTCATGGTTATTTATTGTAGTCAAGATGTGATACTCATATTAGATGGTCTAGTTTGGTTCTTTTGGTAGTTAACTTTTTAAAGTTCAAATAATACCCCAAGCTATTTGAGAAATTATCTCTTAGATAAGAGATATTATAGGGTGTTTTATAGAGAGCTTTTCTGAATCTTGGTAAGTGAGATACCAACAATTTTATTCCTAGTTGTCTTCTAAGGATATATTTTTACTTAAACTGATGATATATAATGAACATTGTTTGTAAGATATCAAAATTAGATAGCAAAATAGAGAAAAAGGGCCCCAAGCTAGAATTCAGGAGAAACCTCCGTTCTAAACCTGAGTCTGCTACAGACTGTTGACCTAAGATGGGTCACTTAATGTCTGTGTATCTGTTTCTTCCATATGTAAAATGTGAATGATAGTAAGTATTTCTGATTCAGGGATTTGTTCCAGAAAATAGTATATAAGAAAGTACTATGAAAAATATAATTGTAAGAAATTAATATGGTTGCCTTATTCATATTTCAAGATTAATTTCAATTTTTATTTCTAACTATGACAATCCCTTCATTGTCTATGATCTTTGCGTTTCTTGACTGTAAGAAACCCCAAGTACTAATGTGAACAATCTTGTTTTCAATTAACTCTATTTTCATATACAAAACATTTCATTTTTTCAAACAAAGTTAGCAGGATGCTTTGAAGTACGAGTAGCAGGTAAGCAATAAATTGGAAATATGGAAACTATGAATTTCATTCTTAAGCTTGATCGATGAGTGACCTGAAGCAAATCATTTAGCTCCTCTGAATTGAAATCAGTCACTCTGAAACTACATTAAGGACACCAAGGTACCTCCCAGAACTGTCAGAGAATAAAATAAATGTGGCTGTAAGCCATTTTAAAAAATATAAAGTACTAAACAAATAGTCTGTGTATTTTTAAAATTACCCTCTTAACTTTTACTTAAATGAATTCAGGTTGTTTTGCTGTGGTATATCCAGGCACTTGCTTATTTAAACATTTTCCTGATTAGGGATCATTTATCTTTTCACTGTTTTACCGAGAGTCATTAGCACTGCCATCAGTTCAAACACTGCTTTGCTCTGCACTGTATTAAATCATCAGCACAGGAAATAGCACTTCCTGTCTACAGCTGTGAGGAGTAGTTTGACGCAAATTAGTTGAAAGGAAGAAAAAACCTATTACAATCTATCCCGCTTTCACCTTCTCAAGAAACACACACACAAAGAAATGTAGGGGTAATTCCCTTCACTCCTCACTCGTGTGGTTGCTTGCTGTAATGAAATGGCTAAACCCAGCTACAGGGTACTGTCATTGGAGGTAAAGCTCTGTTAGTTGTCTTGAGAGAGACCTCACTCACACAGGAGTCACGAGAAAGGAGACTTAAATTAACATCTGATCTCCAAGGTCAGAATCAGAGACTAATAGGAATGTGGAGAAAGCAAAAGTAACATGTAATGCTGAATTCTTATGAAATTATGGTTATCTTTGTTCAAAATTTAACTTTTTTTCTACCAGAAACTAGTTTTACATAGCTAGAATGACTGCTCTTCTTGAGTATTATTTTATTTGCTTTTTTTCCACTATATACAAAGGTGCTTCAAAAAATTCATGGGAAGATTCATATGATCTTTTAATTCTATTTTTCATGAACTTTCTGAAGGACCCTTGTATATGAAAAGGTATAGTTTTGTATATCTGTAATATATATTATGTATTTAAAAATTATATGTACATAATTCTATATATGTAAAAATATATATCTCCTTTTTAAAATGTACTCATATTTTCATGGCATTTTATTGTGCAGAATGCCCAGGCCCTTTTGTTCATCCCATATGTCCTGTTGAGTACAAGGAAACTGAAACACAGTGAATACCCAGCCCTGTGCCATGCATATGTGCTGTTTTTTATTTGATTTAGTAAAGAGATCTCCAAGTGAGAGAATTAATAATAGAATTTCAACTAGAAAACTAATAGTTTAACTCCTAATTCTGCTGCTTTTATAAATGGCTTTGGGTGAAAAAAGCTAGTTGCTCCAGAACCAGTAAATGCCTAAAACCAGGTCCTCTATTTCTTCCTGGTCGATCGAATGTGGCATTGTGGCCTTTCCTTTTTGAAATGGGAAGGGCTACCCGGCCTCCTGAAAAAAGAATATGTTTCAGCCAACTTTCATAAAGTTCAGAATTTGGTGGGCAGTTTCCTTTGAAAGTTTACATTAAGTGTTCTGCCACTCAAGTCTCCATATGGAATTGTTTAAGAAGTTTAAAGCCCAGCAATAAATGCCTTGCCTCAGACATACTGTAAGCCTTTGTCTATTGAAATGCAGCAGCTGTTTCATTACTTACACATACCAGGTAACAGCAGCACAAAGAAATAGCAAGTTTATGACAGGAGGCCATTCTGGACAGACCATAGTCAAACAGCAGAGTTTTGTTCAGGACGTGAGAGCTAACACACACCTAACACCCCATGGCAAGTTCATTGTGACGGCCTCTTCTCCGCAGATGTAGGAAGTCGATGAAGCTTTACTCTAAAAATGTGTGTGGCAAAGTGGCACATAACTGTGTTTGAACCTGTCGGACAACTGCCTGCTGGATACCCGTTATTTTCCCCAGCTTGTAAATGAAGAACTTGAGGCTCCAAGAAGTTAAGTGACTGGCCCACGATCACACAGCTGCGAGTGGTAGAGATGTGCTTGAATCCAGGTCTTCTTACTCACGGTCAGATGGTCTCCACTTCAGCATCAGAAAATGCATATGACGAGGTTAGGAAAACTCAAGGTCAACCTCTCCAACTAGAAGGCTCCCACCCCCACAGGATACACACGGGCTATCTTCCCAAAGGGTTAATTTCACTTGAAGGTTTCATTAGGGTTTGTTTGAATATGAGAAACAAATGTTTTAAATCTTAACCAGTATCCAAACAAACCTAGATAATACCAAATGTAAAAGTTTTTTTATGAATTTTTTAAAAGACCAAATGTGAAACCTAGAGGCATTTCACACTTGGAGAGTGTGCCACAGCCTGTGCCCCTGGACCCGTGGAGGTCCACATTTACTCTCCTTGGCTATTGGCACTTTGGGGGGAAATTAGTAATGTGCACTAGTTTCAAAACTTACTCTAACTTTAATGTGTATGAAGTAAAGTGTTATTTTATTTTATTTTTTAAATTTAACTTAATTTAATTTTACTTCTCAAAATACGTCGTACTTGTTCATTATTTGAGAGAAAAGTACATCTTAAATACCAAAGAGCTTTATTCTAGTATTTAGAGGATTGGTTTGTTTCCACAAAATTCAGCAGGCTGCTCAAGCTGAGGATCGTGACCAGGACCCCAAAAGTGCTTCTCTGCTCTCTCCCACCCCCACCCTCCTGCCATCACTCCCCACCAGGGGTAACAGTCTCCTGATTTCTTATACCATTGATTAGTTGTACCTGTTTTTGAACTTTGGAATTATATAATGTGTGCCTTTTTGTGTCTTTTTTTTTTTTTTTTTTTTTTTTTATTCAATGTTACGTTCGTGAGTCAAAGGATGTTACTTTTTAAAGAAGGAAAGTTTCCTTGGTCTTTAACAAGGCTGAATTTCTGGGAAAAGGAAAGGAGGCTTACATAGATATGAGAGAATTGTGAGATCTCAAAGGATCACAAAATTCTAAGTAAGCCACCCTCCTGCCAAAAAAAAAACCCACTAAACAAAATTAAACTTCTCAAATTTTATATTTGTATAATGTGAATAAGGAATATCACTGTGTTCTGTACTGTGACCCTCCCATCTAGAAACAAAGAGATTTTAAGGAAATGGCCTCCTTGATAACTAAACTGTATGAAACCTCTAAAAATGTCTCTTCTATTTGTGAAGGCTTTAAAATGATCTTAGTCATAACAAAGAAGGTTTAAGATACAGAAGTATTTCAGGTTGCTAGAGAAGGGTTAAAGTAAGAAAGAGAGGAAAACATGTGGAACGTTTTTAATGACCTCACATTCCTTTACACTGAGCAGAGCAACATGGTGCAGTAATGCCTGTTTATCCAGCCTGGAGAGTTTGAGCTGGAATGAGGCTCTGTGTATGAGAATTTTTGTGAACCATGCAAAAATGTATAGCTTGTAAGGTGTTATAATTGAAAGCATAAATGTGATTTCAAATCTCACATCCAAGTACAATTAGTTATGTTCTGTGAGGTGTTTTCTAAATGCTATCATCTAAAAGGGATCCACTTGGCCTCTAATTGTGGTACAGAATCTTTGATTTAAATATTTGTACCACTGACATATAAACTGCTTAGAAAGTCCCTGAAGTGTCTGGAAACTCCCTAACGTCCCCCCTACCTTTGTTCTAAACTCCTTTTGTAGCATCACAAAGCTAGACTAGCAGGAGGAGAGGAATAGAGTTTTTCTAAAATTTTGCTTAAATGTGAAATAAAATGTTAACGTAAGCTCCATCACTCAATAACTGCACTGTTGCAATAGCTTTCTGTTATTCTCCTGTGTCTATGCACCTAGTGCCAAATTAGCCCATATACAGTAAAAGGAATAGCTTTTGTTTATTGAGCACTACCTGTATGCTAGGCAACTTATATTCATTCTTTCACATAATTCTCCCAACAACATTTGAGGTGGCTACTATCATTATCCCTATTTTGTTGATGAGGAACCTGAGACTCAAAAAGGTTATTTGCTCAAGAATAGTGTCAGAGCTAGGACTCAAATCCAGAGCTGTCTGGTTCCAAAGCCTTTGTTCTTAACCTATTCTGCTGTACTGACACTATCTCTCATGCTAGTAATACTCATATTATATCAGAACATTGCCAAAGCTTTTGGATAGCGGGAAAGTTTTAGTGTGTAACATTTTGATGTGGAAGATTCAAGGCAGATCTTTGATTAGAATGCTAAAACAGGCTCTTATTATTTTATTTTGTGGTTTGTTTGACAGTTGATGCTTAACTAAGATCTGCTTTAAATCTAGGCTTGGAAAAATCTTCTTTTAAATTGTGTTTAACAGATTCTAAGTGATACTCTAGTAAGATGCAAAGCTTCAAAAGAGCTTAACCCAACTGATGGTTAATGCCAGGAAAATTGTCTGGTTTTGAATTTTGAATTGCACCATCTATCCAATCGCACATACATACCCAACAATGGAAGATTTGTGCAAATGTTCATGACTCCTTGGGTAACTGCAAGTGTGTTTAGAAGTGAATAAATCTTCAAGGAGGGGAATGAAATATTTCTAAAGCCAAATTTACTGCCTTTCCTCTACATTTACCTTTCTTTCTTGACATTTGAATATCTGTTCTACTCTCCCAAATGTCAATGCTTGAAGTGTCTGCTTGTTTGTTTCTTCCTCGCCCTTCACAATAGCACTATGTTCGGTTGATTTTTCCTTTATAATGTCATTTATATATACCCACATTTTCTATTCCACTGAAACATTGCTTAATTAAATCCTTATCATCTCAATAATCTACAATAGCCTTGTAACAGATTTATTTGTC
>NW_007731557.1:60862-74623 GCF_000696425.1 Galeopterus variegatus
TCATGTCAGTCTTCATCTCTGTCAACTGGCTTCTATTGTAAACTTCTAGAAAACAGAGGGTATCTCTTTCACTTTTTTTGTAAATCAACTTGCGTAGTTATATACGGTTCTGTACTTAACAAATATTCATTTGTTGGTGCCAATTCCACTTTTGAGACAACATTGAAACTTGGAGTCTTAATAATTTTCCAGTGATTTTGGTAAAAGCTAGATACAGGACTGGCACTGCCAAAAAATGGAAAACTTGTGTTATTACATAGATTTCTTTACATCATTGTTTTCTGTTGAAAATACTGCTGCCGGGGCCGGCCCGGTGGCGCACTGCTACAGTGCACCGCTTAGGAGCGCGGCGGCGCTCCCGCCGAGGGTTCGGATCCCACATACAGACCGGTTCCCGCTCACTGGCTGAGCGAGGTGCGGGTGCAACACCGAGGGTTGCAATCCCGTTGCCGGTCCCGGTCCGGTACGGGCTCAACACTGAGGGTTGCGATCCGTTGCCGGACACGAAAAAAGACAAAAAGGAAAAAAAACAAAGAAAATACTGCTGCCTATCTTATGGTACCTTTCCCCTTCTATCAGCCAAGCAGCCTCAGGTAACATCACGGAATGCTTGCACGGCCGACAGGCCTTGTTCTGGTGATGGCAGGGTTTGGCCCCTCTCCAATTGATCTATGTCATCCTTCAGTGTCAACAGCCCAAGAAGACAGAGGAAAATGGTTACTGGAACCAATACTGGAGATAGGGAGGACAGTGACAAAAATAAGAGTAAACAGATGCATGATGCTTCCCTTTTCTCAGGGTGGACATCAGTGGACTTTGTCCACAGACTCTGACCGCCACAGCCATGTTTATGCCATTCAATCACTCATTCATTCTCATTTTTATTTTCCTGTGGTATCTGACAGGTTAAAGATTTCATAAATTCAGAGCTCCTAGCACAGTTATATTCTTCAGAGGACCAAAATACTCTGATGGAGGAATCTGCTGAGCAGGCTCAGCGCCGGGATGAGATGCTTCGCATGTACCAAGCTCTTAAAGAAGCCCTTGTGATCATTGGCGATATCAACACAGCCACCGTGAGCACCCCTGCTCCACCTCCAGTGGATGACTCCTGGATACAGCATTCTCGCAGGTAGGGAGATGGACCCATGACACCTGAGGCCTGCTATGCTCGCTTGTCCAATGGCGTTGTCTGAGAGTGCTTTCCTAAACCTAAAGAAAGAGCAGGAAAAATCTATTAAAGTTCAGGAGTAAGCAGGTCAGATTGTACCAACACCCTTCAGAAGCATGCATGATGCATCCTACGATATTATGCAGTCATTTAAAAGAATAAGACAGGTCTATGAGTCCTGAAATGAAAAGGTAATCAAGTTAATATGAAGCTTTAAAAAAATGAAGCTGTAGAACATTGTGTTCTAGGTTGTACGAAAAAGTGATTTTTATAGAGAGAGAGAAACACTCATATACATATACACTTGTGCATATGTAGAATATAGTTAAAAAGGAAACACAAGGAACTGCTATTGGGTGTCTCCACAGAGTAAGGGGCTGGGGGAGAGAGGAAGACTTCCTCTTCCTTTTTATACCTGTTGACTTTAGTAACATGTGTCTGAGTTACTCAATCAAAAAAACGTTTTTTTAAAAAGCAGTCAGGAAGTTATAAAACTTTTTAAAAGATTAATTCAGACAAAAAATAGGAGTGGGCAGACTATGACTTGTCTTTTTCCTCAGGTCACCTCCTCCAAGCCCCACAACCCAAAGGAGGCCGACACTGAGTGCTCCCCTCACAAGGCCCACATCCAGCCGAGGACCAGCTCCTGCCATTCCCTCTCCGGGGCCCCACTCTGGGGCTCCCCCAGTTCCATTCCGTCCAGGCCCATTACCTCCCTTTCCCAACAGCAGCGACTCTTTTGGAGCCCCTCCACAAGTTCCCTCTCGGCCCACAAGGGCCCCACCCAGTGTTCCAAGGTAAGGCTCATAGCAGAAATTGCTGGGGATGCTCTTTGGTTCTCTTCTCATAGTATGACAGACAAAATTTATTTGGAAAAGAAAATTGCAAAGATCTTATACATATTTGCAATTTTCACACTCGAGGGGGGCCATGGGAAAATTGCTGAGCCTGTTATAGCATTTAAACACCAATATGTGGTCATTAAAGCCTCTCATTTATCAACTGGCACAAACTAAATGGGACCAAAAGAAAGTGGGTCCCAGTGAATGGCATTTTGGCAGCTGTTGGTAGAATTTGACTGAGGGCTTTGAAACAAAAGAGCCATAGCTGGGTTGTGGCAGCTATGTGCTTGATAGGTCATGAGTTTCATGGGGTAAGGTCTTGCTTTCTCCATTACCAAAGGAATTCTAGAATACCACTGGCAAGTCATTTTATCTATCTGCTCTCTGAACTATGATCCTTACACCCAATATTACTAACTTTAACATAGGCTGAGTAAAATCTGGCTGAATATCTGCAATTATTTTTAAGAAACCGTGCATAGAAACTTTTAACATAGATATAATGATTGCTGTGCACAATCACTAACCGTATATGAGACAGAATGTTGTACATTTGAATAATACATTTAAACAATTATAAGCAGATTTTCAGGCCTAATTGTGAAACAATACAGCTGATAAATAATAAAACTTGAAACATATACATTTGGAGCTATATTCTCACCTTCATACATTATAGTCAAACTATATACAATGCGTATATAATCAGATATTTTAAAGATATAAACTATTAAAGGGGCTTTTTTTCTCAAAATCAGAAACTCAAAAAGGAAAGAAAATTAGCCCATATATAAAGTTAAATTTTAAAAAATTTAACTCAAAGAATTAAAATATTTGCCTGCTCCATGAAGGAAAACCTGCCTACATAACAGACCATAAAAAACAGAAGTGACTTCCACCCACGTGTGAAGACTGAGTCACCTCATCCTCTGGTCATGATGCTTACATTCTATTTTGATCTTCAGGTTGTTGGGTGTAATGAAGACAGGAAGGGGGATCTTAAACTAGTAAACAAAGGGTGGTGTAGCAGGAAAATAGCAAGGGATTTGGAATCAGAAGACCTGGGTTGCCACAAATCTTGGGCGACTCATTTAACTCTGAGACAGGAGTTCCTCATCTATGAAATAGGAAAATTCAACAAGGTTGTTTCCCAGACCGTATGAGATGAGGCATTTGAAAGAGTTTGATAAACTAAAGACTGTGGTTGTTACTACTGTTATCATCATTTTGGTCCTAATCAAAGAGGATATATGTACTCTCAATACTTTTTGTCCTCTAAATGTAATAGACTTGGCTTATAATTTATTTGGAATTGAGCTAAATTTCTAGTAATAATAATAGCAATAGCTAACATTTATTGTGCTCTCACTATATGCTAGGCATTGTTCTAAGAGCTTGCATGTACGTTTTTTGTTTAATGCTCACAACAACCCAATGAAATAGATTAGTATCCACATTTTACAGATAAAGCACTGAGGTTAAGCAACTTGCCCAAGGCTGCTCACCCAGGCTAGTGGAGCTGGGCTTTACTTCCAAGTGGTCTGACTCCAGAGCCCAGTATCATAACTATGACAAGGTTTCTCAATCACATCACTACTGATATTTTTTTTGTGGGGGGCTGTCCTGTGCATTGTATGATGTTTAGCAGTATCCCTGGCCTCTACCCACTAGATGCCAGTTGCCCTTCCCCAGTTGTGACCACTAAAAATATCTCTAGACATAGCCAATGTCTCTTGGGGGAGCAAAATCCCTCCCCACTTGAGAACCACTGCATTGCAGTACTCAAAAGAATTTCTCTTTCACGAAAACAAAACAAAACAAAACACACGAATTTCAGCATTGAGCCTCGCTACAAGCAAGATCAAATTTATTGTTTTAGAAAACCTCAAATTGACTGGGAAAGTGTCTGCCATTATGCCAGGAAGTTATGGAGGCCATTGGGGAAGGCGGGAGTCCCATACAGCAGCCTCGAAGTCGGCTATTTTGTCTGCTTAGCTATGAGAAAGAACCAGAGCAACCCAGTGGGGCCCATCTTCGGGAATGAACGTGCACGTCTTGCCTGCTCGCTTGCCTGCTTTACCTCTCGCCTTCAGACAAGCTAGCTTGCCAATACCCTTCAGAAAAATCCACTTTTGAATGCCAAACTGATGCGTTAAGTGGGGTGGAGTTGCCCTTGGTGTTTTCGAGCTCGCACGCAGAAGGCAGCTGGTGGGAATAAGTAGCCCGAGCTGAGCTGCGTGGCCGGCTCATGGGCAGCAGAAGGGGAAGGGGAAGGGGAGCTGCCATGAGACTGCCTTGGGGGATTTACAGGACAACAGGGACGGCAGTTGCGTTATTCGAAATTTCTAGAACACTTTCAAGTTTGAACCAGATTTAACTTGATCTGGCCTTGCAAAGAGTCCCAAATTTAAAACAGAAATGAGAGTACAGAGTAAAGGAAGAAAGTTGGTTTTTTTGTGCTGAGCCTTCAAGTTTCAGTGCCAGTTCAGTGCACTGGGAGGGAAATCCCTCTAAGAGGGGGATGGGGGAAGGAGTGTCACCTGAGAGAGAGCAAGAAAGACTTTGTCAGGATCCCTATGCCTATTAAAGTTTAACTTTAGATGGAGAATTCTGACCACATAAAGTCTGTTTTTAATAAAATCCAGAGCAGGAATCCTAACAAATGCAAGCCAGAAATGGGGTTTAAGATTTCAAAAAAAGAAACAGAAAAAGAGAATGAGAGAAAGAGAGAAAGAAAAAAATTGAGAGAAGCTCTTGTTGAAACATTATCTTGTTCTATTTATTCATATATTCTTTTTTCCCCTCTGTGATTTGCCTCCATTTTCTCTATTAAAAACTAAAAACGTTGAGATGCCATTATCCAGCATTTCCAGGAAAACAATCCTTAGCTTTCCAAGAAGGAAGTTTGATTTTTTTTCCCCCAAGTTCTTTGCTTTCTTAAGGGCCCTTTCTCCTCTTTTATCTGAAACCAGAAACTTATGACGTGACAAGACAGCACAAAAAGTGTCCCGCCAGCTCCCTGTTGGGCTTTAATATTACAAACGCAAGACTGAACTTTTACAGGCAAGAGATTCTGCCATTTAGCATGTGCCTGTGTATGTTTTTCTTCTGGATAATTCGCAACTTCATTAGCAACTTCTGATCTTGACTTTTAAGAGCACATATACTTTTATTTTACCCTTATTTAGGGGTAACCAAAGCACTTGCAATTGTACAGAAACCATGAGCATTCTGCTTTTAAAAAAAATTGTTACTGTGTCTTTCCATTCCAATGTAAAGGGAGAGGAAGGAGAGAGGTCCTGGAGTCATTTTTGGCCCAGTTTTTCTCAGCTGTTCAAGCTGTTCTGGTTTATGTGCATGGAGCTTTCAGTGGAGGAGCTGGAAAGAGTGCAAAGGACATGCTTGCTTTAATTAATTCCACCTGAACTGGGGGAGCATCTCTCTCCCGAAGACTAACTAGTATGGATGCTTCTGTCGTTCGTTAGTCGAGTATACACAAATCTGTGCTTTGTGGCACATTTGTTATTGCCAGAATATCTGGATTTTTTCCCTCCCCTCTCACCTCAACTTCTCTGAAGGGGCTAAACCCCGTCTGAAAATCCAAGCCAGCCACTGTTTGTTTAGCAAGATGATCTTAAACAGACATCACCACCTCTTCAGAGTCCCTATTCTCTTAATTGAAGATCCTAATCTTCATCAGACATTAACTTTAGAGCTGACATAGCTATTTTCAGTTACAACTTCTTAAAATTAGTTAATTGGGAATCACAGCTTTTGACATTAATGGAACAAATTAACTGAATCAGAGTGTGTTTTTCCTGGCAATAGCTAACTCTGACATTATTTCAGTCATTTGTCTTCTCCCCTTTCCTTGGACTAAACTATTCTGCAATGGTCAAAAGGGGATCAGGGTGAGAAGAAGGGTCTCCATCCAAGGAAGAACAAACTGTTTACCTCATCATTCAATCTTCCATTAAAAAAAAAAAGGTTGAAAAATAGAAGTCTTTTCTTTTAACCACTCTTGTTCACCAAGACTGATGATGTCTTTTAAAAATGGCAAAACTAAATCATTCAAAAGGATTTGGCTTTTACTCCTGCACATCCCCATGACAGAAACACAACATGGAAACCAAGTACAATGCTCCATTTAGTCTGGTGAGCCCCTGATGAAGCTGACGTCCCTGCCCTGCACGGACAGCCCCAGTGTAGCATCCAGATTGTCCCAGAGTGTCTCATTCACGCCCATTCTAATGTGGTTTCCTTGACTTTACATGATACACTTTCAGAGTCTCATCACAATCCTATATTTTCAGTAATTTTTTACTAAATCAACCAGGCAAAAAGATTTATAAATCCCTCTGCATAAAGAAATAATCACTGCACTCATATTCTCTTCTTTACAAAGATAAAAGCCCTTTTGTTCTCCTTATAATTCAGTTTAATTTTGCTTTAGGTATCTGACCTCAATGGGCTGCAGTGCTATATATTCTTTCACATATTCTATTCTATATGTTGGTATAATTGACAGCTAATACAGAATCCTTTTTGTTTAGGGATAAGTTCTCCTTGTTTTGTTTCATTTTTTTCAGCCAGTCCCCCAAACCTTGAGTAAGAGCAAACCCATGATGTTTATGAGTGTGTCTTTGCATCCCCTCATGTCAAGGTTTGGTGCCGTGAAGGATGAACCTGCAGAGCCCTGAAGTCGTGGCCTAAGGGTACACGGACAATTAAGCAAGTTGTGTGACTAGCCTGTGTCTGATTCCCCTGCAATCATGTACTGGAAACATCCTGACTTACTCTCTCCTCAGCAGACCTCTAAAAGTATGACTCCTTCTGTCAGCTGAGTGTCATTTGAACAAATGATGAACTCATCTTGTGATTTCTGACGTCAGCCATGAGCTCTCTTATTTTCCTCACCATACTTCCCTTTTAAAGAACAAATAAATAAATTTATAATTACTCCTCAGCAGACCTCTAAAAGTATGACTCCTTCTGTCAGCTGAGTGTCATTTGAACAAATGATGAACTCATCTTGTGATTTCTGATGTCAGCCATTAGCTCTCTTATTTTCCTCACCATACTTCCCTTTTAAAGAACAAATAAATAAATTTATAATTAGGCATTCTGACTTTTCAGGAAACAATTTTTACTTTTAGCAAAGGATGTTAAAAGTGAAGCAGTAACTTTTAAATTGCTAAGAATAGAAACAACTTTGAGGTGTTCTTTTTGTTTCTTATAGTTGAGGCATCTCATGAGGCAACTATGTTACAAAATGTGTTACTGAAACCCCCAAATGTAATTCATAATTTGTTGCAGGTTTAACATGAGTTGTCATTATGCTTAATATACTTTAATGAAAATAGAATTTTGGCCACATGCTGTTCACTAAAGAAAACGTCCAATTTAATTTAAGCTCCTCAATTAAATATTCCATCAAAAGCCTCATTCCAATTCCACAATGATTCTGGTTGTAACTTTATATTTCACAGAGGTGAATCAATGGTTAATGTCAAAGTTTTTCATTCTTCAGGTCTTGGTTTCAATCTGGTTTAAGTGAAAGTAAAATTAGTTTGGTGGTTTCCTTCTCGGGTCTAGCAAACTTGAGTCTACTTTACACAAACATTTCCATCCTGCCCCAGTTCAGATGACTGGCAGTCTGGTTAGGCCAGGCCCAGAAACAGAATACAAGTTCTGAAGGTCAGAACTTTGGAGCTTTGCAGATGTGTCAAGGTAGACTTCAAACTGCCTTTCTGTTTTCAATGTTTCCTTTATCTTACTTTTCCAAACATCTGATGATGCAGGAGAGTAAAAGAAAAAGGAAAATAAGAAAGGAGCTACATGAGGCAAAGTACAAGGAACGTAAATGCAGACAGGTGGCAGGTGGCAGTAAATAGCCATTGTTAGCCCAGTGATAACCAGCATCAAGTTAACCAAACACAAGTGCTTCCATGTCCCATGACAAATAACAGCAAATAGCTCTGTCATTTTTCTCCCTGGGGCTCTAAATTGCTAAGCTTTAACCACTACCGGGAGAGCCTTCCTGAGTTTCATGGTACCCAGCCCTGCCCTGGGTTTCACCTGAATTGATAAAGGAAGACAGCCAAGACAGGACTCTGCCAAAGGAGCCACTGGCCAGTGAAAAATGCACAGTAAAGGATTATTATTCTTCCTGTGGCCAGTCAGCAGCAAATTGTCACCAGTTGGAATCTGCTGAATGTTCCTATATACAAGTTGATGTCAGCTCAAAGACTGGAAAAAAAAATTCTACGCAGAATAAGCAGACACACAGACCTGTAGACACAGATGAGCTAGTACCATCACTGTGTTCTTTTGTTTCTCTCACTGAAAGAAAGAAAGGTTTTACAAGGAAACCTTCACATTTAGACAGTCCTGGTTAGATGGCATGTTTTTCAGTGACACAAGGTGATTCGTGGCTCTTTCACCTCTAAATTTTATCCAGCAGCAAACTATAGAATGGACTGTTGGGGGCCTTTTCCTTACCTCTGACTTATCAGGTACTGTGAAGGATTATAAGTGAAATTTAAATAATGCTTACTATAGTTGCTTTAGCTGATAACAGCCAGGAAATTAAAACTGAAAATGTAAACGCTGCATCGTTCACTCAGAATTTGCCTTAAATGTCTACCTCCAGCAATATTAGAAAGAAGTCTAGGATTTAGCTGAGGGTGTGATGGCTTTTGCCTGCTTGTCATAACTTTATTGCTACTTTAACATAGAATTTTTAAATGCCCAACATTGAAATCCTTTAGCTTATTCTTGCCAACGTATTGTAAATGTTGTCTGGGGGAACCTCTAAATCTAAACACATATTTACACCCTTTAGTAGCCAAATGAAATCCATCTGGCTTGCCACGTGCTGTTGCCAAAAGAATATTACACTTTTTGTCAGGCCAAGATTTTAAATGCAGGGGAGGGGAAGGTAGTGTTGGAAAGGCGTTGGCTTTGACAGAATCTGCATGTGTATTGATGCCACATTACTTAAGTATTTAGATGAAGTTTAGATCACATGGCAACTCTGATCAAAAATAGTATTTCTACATAGGGTAAAGTCTAAAGCCACGAGATATTTAGGTGGCCTCCTCGTGGCATGGTACTTTCTTTACCTTCTGGCTGCTTTTCAGACATCAGAGCCACAGGATAGGCAAAACCGCAAATAGCAAGTGCCCTGATTTCTTGAGTTATTTTGTAACTATTCCCATAAGCACTAGGAAATGTTTACTTCTGTTTTCCAGTCAAAATTATCAGCTCATGTGAATTGTAGAAAGAACGCATTTCATCCAAGGATCAGAAAAAGTGTTTAATCAAAATGGGCAAGTAACAAAAGTCACAGTCAATGGCAAGGCAGGGCCTTTCTAACTTCAACTGTTCAGAGACATTAAGAATTCCAAATCTTCAAAACGTCAGGTTTTTCCCCTATTGGGAATCAATTTAAGCACTAGAAAATAGGACAAGTTGGAAATGCTTATAAGGTCTTCCAGGAACCCAGTAAGTGCAAGTTAATATGAAATTTAGAAACATCCTTCTTTTCCTCCCTGCTTTTTTGGTAGAAGGGCTAATGCACCAACTAAGAGAGAATAAGGGAAAGACCTGGAAACCACAAACTAGATATACCACCACAGGGGAATTCTCAAGCTTCCATGGGAATTTTAAATACTAAGAGGAGGTAAGACAGTGTGAAAAGGCCTCAGGTAACTTTGACTATGATTTGGGAAATGGTCTTATTTTAAAGTCAAATATACCAGATGCCTCCACCATGTAAATATTACCAATATTTGGCTTCAGATTTTCATAAAGCAACATTATCCAAATTTAGTTTTGGTCTGCATACTCAAATACATAACATTCATTTGTGGTATTTCATTTATCCCAAAAGATTAGTATATATCTCATCTAGAATGACACCTCTTCTAACAGTAGATGAGAAAGATTTTTAAAGGCATTTTGCAGTCCAGAGAGTGTACAATGAAATTATTATACATGGGAAAGGATATTTATATAAGATACTTTCTGTACATGTGCATTTTTTTGAAGCTTATATTAGGATTATTGTTAAAGCCAATTTTAGAGTGAATAAAATTTTCCCCCAAGTAAATCTGCCCTTCAGTACTGTGTTCAAGGGCCTACACCAGAGCATTTATCCCACTGCTCTGCCATTACAACACCATTCACTGAAGAAAAGCTATAAAAACTGAGGACAATATCTACTTATTTTTTAAACAACTAGAATTTCTTTTTGCTTCTCAGTAGTGTTGGAGAATATTTTTAATAACTAAAACAATAAAACTTCATGTGAGGCAAATTCTACCTTAATTATCGCCTCTTGGAGTGGAAAAATTATATGGAAACATTAGTAAATGTGTTAACTAGAGAAACCACTGCAGTAATTTCCCTCCACATACCTATGTCTAATGTCAAAATAAAATCCATGGCTCTGCATATCATTTGCATGAAAGCAGACTTATAGTTCTAGCTCTCACAATAGCAGCACTCAGAACTGAAATTAATGGGCCAGAAAAGTCCCTATGACTCATCAGTAGACTTTGATTAACTTACTTAAATGCTCTCGAGTTCAGTTTAGAAATCTGTAATTAGGGATGTTATTATAATTGCTTGATTTGTTTTAATATTTCAAACACTCTAAATTACTCCATCACCAGCTTAATACTTAATCCCTGAAAACTAGTAAGCATATTTAAAATTCATTTTAAAGCACTATATCTTTGAATAAACACATTGAATAAACACCCACTTTGGTGGGTGATTTATTACATCTTTTAAACTTCCCTGTTTTTTTTCTGTACCTACTCCCTCCAACCTAGGACCTTTTCTCCATATATGGCTATTTGATATATATTGTTCGTTCACAGTCCTCTGAACAACACGTAGGGGCACTCGTGCCAATAACCATCGCTACTGTATTGTTCCAAAGTCTCCTTCCCAGCAGAGCAAGAAGTTTCAGTAAAAAATTCCAAAGGGTCACAAGGAATCTTTGCAATTTATAAACACTTTTGTAGTCTCTGTAGACTGTTCACAGTTTTTAGTTAAAATGTTATTTTTGTCACTAAAGTTTGCATTTCTATTTTTTCCTACGGATTTCATACCACATATTAAAATTAAAATGCATTTTCATATGGCACACAGGTATTGATATTCAACCCCACAGATATGTGCAATCAACTATGTTTCAATAAAAAACAAAGAAGTGGTGGTCGTTGCTATTAATCTACCACAGAAACAAAAAAAAAGTAAAATTAATTAAATAAAAAAATCACAGACCAGAGATTGAGTTCTGATATTGAGCAGCAAAAGTCTAACACCACCAAAGAACACCTACAAAACCTAAAGAGGGAGCCACCTCCAGAAAACAAACAAAAAAATTGCATTTTGAGATGTAAAATATCTAGTTAGAATAATGAAGGTAATACTGACCATTGTTTCTAGTTCAGGAAGCAATATTAAATTGAAAAAGTAAGGTTTTAGAATGTTTGTCTTTACTGAATTCTCACTGCACCGCTTTTTTGTATTCCAGTCTTTCTGATCTCCCTCATTTCTCAGCTGGGCCCTACACCCAATTATATAGAACAGTCTTCCTCTAGTTACTTATGTCAGACACCTGCCTTCGAGTTGTGTTTGGCAGGCCAGCGGGATGAGGTAATAATCAGAAGAAAATGTTCTGTTTTTTTGGCCTCGTCCATGTACGACATTATTCCAAACAGTTCTCTGTGTGAGAACAGAATTGCTTTGAGATCCTTTGGTCTGATGTTCTATAGGAGTGTGAAGGAACAAAACTAAACTTTTTTGATTCCTTCCAGAATAATGGAAATATACATGATATCTTCATTGGACTGTCTTTTCAGTAGTGTTTACAGAAAGTTGGGTGTATGTGGAAATAAGAGCCTTTCATTTATAAACATTTAGGCTTTACTTTCTCCGACTCCAGTTGTCTTCTTAGGCTCAGCCTCTGGGGTCATCATAGTGATGTTTTCTAAAAGCATATTTTGTGAACAATCTCTCCAAGATGATGGCAGTTTTTGTACGACAGATGCCTAAAAGACATATGGTTTTCATAGATTTTCCGTCTAGACTAGCTTTATTTAGTGACTTTCAGTCTGAATTGGTCTAGTTAAAGTTTCTGTAGGAGCTTGTATAAAAATTTTAAATGTGGGCATACCATTAAGGTGTAAAACAAAAAGTTTGACTTTTTATTGGCACGAGATTAAAAGGGATTGGTTGAAAATTTCCTTCAGGTTAAGTAATTCTGATCACCTTATGCCCACACATCCATTCCACCCCCACAACACTGTCTAAAATGAAAAGGCTTACCCTAAAAATCCAATAACTGTTAAATTCATATACGCCTCACTGTTTTTCTGAGTAAATTCTTTGTGTCCCAGTTCTGTGTACGTGTGTGCGCATGCATGTGTGCATGTGTTAGAAAGTTCTAATTCTTTCTGCAGACTCTTTACATGGCCCAGGGGACATACGATTCCTTGCCCTTTTAGCACCAATTTTTACAAACACGGCATTTCTCTCATCTTAAAAAAGCGCCCAGCAAGCAACTGAGTAAAAGAAACTGAACCTTAAAAAGTTTGTAGTGTTCAACCAACAATCCAGTTTTAAAATGCAGTTCTTGAGCCAGTGTCAAAGACTCATTTATAAACACTATGACGCTTTCAGAAGAAAAGACTGACTTCTAGACTTGCCCAGAAATCAGCCTTTTGCTCCCTCTTTTTTAACAGCTAATACTGCAGACCCAGTCCCAGTTTAACTGTCTCAGAACAAGGAGGCTCATGGAAGGGAGAAAATGTGGGCCGTTCTGTCTCCACCAGTATCATCACTTGGCTTCTCACTAAGCATTAAATTGGACTTAGTCACATATTTGTTCACTGACATGGCAGCTTCCAAGGCACAATGCCTCTCTGTTTTTCTCTGTTTGCTGTGAAAATTTTTGTTTTTAAAATTTTCGCTCTAAGGCATGTTAGAGCTCCTCCTGCTGGATTTTTTTTTTTAATCACTGGGATGGTAATTGGTAAACAGCAATTCTTTGTCTATTTTTACCACTCGAACTGATATAAATGACCAGAAAAATATCATGTGGTGTATTTAAAACTGGCCTTTTAATTCACCAGAAATCAAGGTCAGGTAGAAATAAAATGTTATTGCAACACAAATCTTCTCTGAATCTTCAAACTCCTCATGCTCTTTTTTTTGTTGTTGCTTTTGTTGTTAAAAAAATAAATAAATAAAAGGAATTGGAAAGTTAACTTTTCTATCAATATTTCTAGTTACATAATTACCATCCCTGAGTGAGAACCCAGGGATACGCACATCTGAAAAGTTCTCGTTCTCTTTCAGAAAGGAACAATAAGCCTTTTCCACCTTCTCAAAGCAGAAATGAATTTTGTAGTTTTTTTTTTTTTTTTTTTTTTTTTTTAAAGATGACCGGTAAGGGGATCTCAACCCTTGGCTTGGTGTTGTCAGCACCACGCTCAGCCAGTGAGCAAACCGGCCATCCCATATATGGGATCCGAACCTGTGGCCTTGGTGTTATCAACACCGCACTCTCCCGCTGAGCCACAGGCCGGCCCATGAATTTTGTAGTTTTATAGAGAGATGCAAAGTGTTGCCTTTTTCCTCCCTTCCTTGTTTTTTTTCTTGTCTCTAACCTGCGACGACATAGAAACGCACGTCTCAGAAGCGGCAGCTTGCCTCTCCCAGTAGCTAGTT
>NW_007731557.1:75413-90534 GCF_000696425.1 Galeopterus variegatus
AATTTTTTTTTTTTTTTTTTTTTTTTTTTTTTTTTTAAAGATGACCGGTAAGGGGATCTCAACCCTTGGCTTGGTGTTGTCAGCACCACGCTCAGCCAGTGAGCAAACCGGCCATCCCATATATGGGATCCGAACCTGTGGCCTTGGTGTTATCAACACCGCACTCTCCCGAGTGAGCCACAGGCCGGCCCATGAATTTTGTAGTTTTATAGAGAGATGCAAAGTGTTGCCTTTTTCCTCCCTTCCTTGCTTTTTTTCTTGTCTCTAACCTGCGACGACATAGAAACGCACGTCTCAGAAGCGGCAGCTTGCCTCTCCCAGTAGCTAGTTTCTACAGCACGTAAGCTCGTAGAGGTCCCTTTGGGGATTAGAAAGAAAGAAAAGAAGAGAAAGAGGGAGGGAGGGGAAGAAAGGAAGGAAGGACAAAAGGAAAAAAATCATTGGAAGGGACACTGCCTCACTTCATTCAATAGCCACGTACTTGTAAATCTCTTAAAATCTTAAAAAACCAAGTTCTTTCTCTCTGTGTAGTTTTCTCAAAGTTTCTCTTACTTTCTGCTTCTTTGCATCTGTTAGTCCTTTCCTCTCCCCATCTTATCTGTTGTCAGTGATATAGTTCAGAGGCCAAAATATAAAAAATTAATCTCAAAGGTAATGCTTTTTACAAATCATATTTTACTACAACTAAAAATCCTCTAAGTTACCTGTTTTTTTTACTTTATTAGGGCTTGGGACAAAACAGGTCACTTGGTTCTTGTGACAAAGAATAAGACAACACTTGATTTCTCAAGCTAGCAAAACCTTTTCTGGCTTTCTTTCCTTCACACATACACTTTACTGTTCCTGGAATGCCAGTCCCTAAACTTTCCCTACTTTCTGGAAGTCCTTCCAATCCCCTAGCCTCCTTTCAACTCCAGGCTAGGACTCCAGGTGTCCCTAAAACTCGTGAAGCACAATCCTGTCCTAACACTTATGCTGCTCCTATCGTTGTAAACTTGTGTCTCTCCATCTCAGGGAGAAACTCCTTCTGGGCAGTGACTATCTTTATTTCTGTATCTCTGACTCTTAATACAATGCCTAGGACATAAACAGGGTTTACTGAGGGAATGAAAGAATACAAAATGAGTTGACTCACAATGCTTAATCAAAATTTATTTTGGAATTAGCACAATACTTAATGTATTTGAAGAACCAATTTAAACAGTTTCTTGATCTATTCTATTGAGAACCTTGCCTGAGTGAATGTTGTTGTAAAATTCCTTTTACAAATCGTAAGCTGAGCAGAGTTCATGTGGGCAAATCATCCTTTAAACTGCCTTTCTGCCACAACCACAGCAGTGGGTATATTGGTACCATACTTTTGGGTGAAATCCAAGTCAGATACTTACGACAATGTAAAGAAAGGGTGACAAGGCAGATTATATTACCATTTAATTTAGAAACTAACTTATGCAGGATATTATGTGTTTGGATCATCAAATAAAAGTTTTGGAATATTTTTATCCTTATACTTTTATTTCAAATTCCATAAATTGATTCATATTTTCCCAATGACATACATTATAAAATCATGGGTTCATTTTCACAGGGGAAAGAAATGCCAGGCTCTAAAATGTAGCAAGAATCATATTAGAGAATTCCTTGAACCTTTTAAGTGGACTCCAAATTCTATGCTCTTTCCAACATCTATTGCAAACTGTTCTCAGACAGTATTATCTCACTCTGTTACTAGAACTGAAAGGTCAAAATATGCTGGAAAGCACTTTATAGTATTATTATCCACGTGGACAAAATCATGACTATTATAGCATTTTCTGAACTTAGCCTCATACTTTCTAGATATGTAAAAACTATTTATTGAATAAATGCTCAAAATAAGAAGCAAAGTACAAATACAATGCTGAAATTTAAAATACTGTGTCCCATAATCTGTTCTCTTGGAGCAGATATTCACAAGAGAAAATAGAGGTCCTGCATCATAGTTAGTTGTCTTCCCATTTCACCTAGAGGTACGCACCTGCCTGATTTATTCTTGGGTCCATTCACTCCTTCACATTCATTGATCTGCTGAGTGGGACACTGCCCTCAGGAGGTGCTGTGGAAGGATGTAAGAAGTATAAGGGGTAATATCAGCTCACAGGAGGTTTAGAATATTGTTCAGAAGATAAGATATGCATGCTTCCCTCAAACTTTGAAAATGATGCAAGGATTAAATAATTCAAGAGGGTCATAAAAAAGTAAGGCATGTCAATTTCCGAAAACTCAGAAAAGTTTTTTTTTATTTGTGTTTTCTAAGAAATTTGTCAGATGTAGTCAAAAGAAAGGAGGTGCCTTACTTCTAGTGATTCAGTAGACAAAACTCTTTATATTTTTTTTGTTTGGGAACCTGTATCATCAATAAGATAATGTTGGGCAAATTGATATCAGACCCTCGTGGCTCTTAGAAACTTGGAATGTATAACTCACCTGTGAATTCTAGGTGTAATTATATGTAAATTGAATTTTTTCGACTGCTAGTTATATTTTAAAGCTTCAATTATATTTAATAATTAGAACTTATAGTATTAAAGAAAACTATTGCATATCCTTTTTTAATACAAATAATTACTCTCTCAGGCATATATAACCTCTAAAAGTGGCAACCTTTGTATATCGTTTTGAGGACTTTGTTTTAGAACTTATAGTATTAAAGAAAACTATTGCATATCCTTTTTTAATACAAATAATTACTCTCAGGCATATATAACCTCTAAAAGTGGCAACCTTTGTATATCGTTTTGAGGACTTTGTTTTTAATTTGGGTCCACCTAATTACGTTGACCTTCCATCATACCCTCCCCAAAGATGAGAATTTGGAATGCACATTTAGAGATGCTTACTTTCTTTACCATTTTCAAAAGCAAATACAAGCTTCCCTAAGCAACTAATTATTCTTCTGGTAATGACTAATAAGAAAGCTACTATAGTATAGTGTCTTGTTCTTTAAAACATGAAGCTAAAACTGCTTTGCCCCATGCTTAAGTCTAATTCCCAACGGTATCAAAGTGTTTCTATGACCTTGTCTTCATACTTCTTAAGATTTTTCCAGCACTTTCTCTTTTTGTTTTTATTTTATCTGGCAAATGAATTGAATTTCTAAAAAAGCAAGGTCAAAATAATTTATTATGCCTTAGAACAATGGTTCTTAAAGCATAGTCCCAGGACCAACAGCATCAGCATCATCTGGGAACTTGTTAGAAATATTTCACACACTAGAAACTCTGGGTGGCACCCAGCAACCTGTGTTTTAACAAGCCCTCCAGGGAACCGTGATACAATGTCCAGTTTGAGAACCACTGCCTATAACATGGCAATATAACTGTCCAATATAACTGGACTGGGAGTCAGGAGACTTAGTGTAAGCATAGGAAAGGAGACTGAGCTACATAGGCCTAGTCTGACTCATACAATTACCATTCAGATAATTCCCACATCCCATCATAAGGAGAAATAAGGGCAGGAGGAGAAAGACCAAGCTATTTCAGAAATCAGTGTTACGCTACCTGGAAGTGAGAAGCAGGAGGAAAGGTGGTTTCCACACCTACCGCACAAGCTAATAAACCAAAGCAGTTTGCTCCTTTTAACTCTCCCCCAACCTCTGTTAAGATTGCCCTGAGGTCATGTACACTCAGGACGAGCTAACCCAAAGAAGAGCATATAAAATTTTAGTTCTTCTATTCTTAGAAGACAGTAAAATGAGACAGTATAACAAATGATGCTTGCTTCTCTCTTATCAGTGAAGCCAGTTTCTCTCCCACAATGCCACCCACCCTGCATGAGCATTTGACTTTCTTACAAAATTGTCATTGTCCAAAATAATGTAAAAGGTCCAACCCTGCAGCTATGAATGCAACTTCAAGTATTACATCTTTCTCTTTGATTTGGAAGCAGAAACATGGCTTTCTATCGTAACCATAAACCGCCCACATACAACACAGTGTTTTAATAAACACTAAGTAATACAAGATGCTCCATTTCAATATAATGGGTTACTTACCGAAGCCCATCACTGAACAAAGCAACTGAGGAAAATTCGGTACAAAACAAATAACTTTTCTTTGCCAAAAACAAACTTTGTCTTGTGAGGTGAACATCTCTGGGAACTCTTCGAATGGTTAGTAATGGACCAATGAAATGGACAGTAAACCTTAAATGTTTTTCTGGTGTTGAAGTTGGCAAACACCTTAGGATTTCTTATTAAGAAATCCTGAACAACTTAATGCTACTCTTGAATTGCTTGCTAGTAGAGTTTTATATACAGATTATTAATTTTTTATTATTTTAGAAATAAAATAATGCTCATTTCTTCTAGAAGAGTTGCGGGGGGGCTCTTTAGGATTTTTAATTACTAAGTAAGTACATATATGGGTTCCATTAACCTGAAACTGGGCATATTTCAAATATGTCATAATTATTTTGAGAGAACATGATGGGAATTTTATCTTTTATTCTTTCAATCATTAATACAGTGCCTATTAATGTGAGGCTGTGGGGACACCCTTAAAAGAGCACATAATGAATTGGTTCTCCTGATTTATTTATTTGGAAAAAAATACTGTGAACCAAAGTCCATGCTAAATTCTGGGGTATGGCAGTGAACAAGACAAACAACAGATCTGGCACACAGCAGAAATATATATTCTTCTGGCCTCTGGCCTTGCCTTCTTTCTGCAGTTGTCCATTACTGTCATCCTTCCCATGTCCCATTGGCATAGTCCAAGGACTGAAGGGAGGTTAATGAGAATTTACTGTGCCATCGGAGTATTGAAATCTTTCCTTTCTCTATCCCCACCATTGACCTCTTCCCTTCAATCCTCATTATTTAATTTCTGCCTTCCAAGTTGTATATGTAGCAGATAAAATCATGTTTGCCCTTGCTTTGACCACATTATTATATTTTCAAGTGTCCCAGAGTACTTTCTCAGACTCTGAATTACTGAATTTTGCTCCATTTTTCCACCTACAATGGAGGGCTATAGTAAAACCACTTGCATGTTTGTCTTGTTTAATTCATCTTCCACTCTGAATAGATTCTGTCTTTTTAAAATCATGTGGCATGATGTGGTCCACATACCAGATACTCAGTAAGTGAAGCATACAATACTAATTTGAAGGCCTGCTTAGATCATCTAGTCTGAGTCTCCTGTGTCGCAGAAGAGAAAACTTAGGTCTAGAGAAGTTTAGTGGGTTAATGATTGCACAGTTTGACAACTGAAGCTAGAATCCACATCTTTTGACTTCTGATCCAGGATCTTTCTATGTAAACATATTGCCTCCAGTATAAACCTTCAACATACAAGGGTACTTCACAGAATTTTGTGGAAAAATAGAAATAAAAGATAATATGAATCTTTCCATGAACTTTGTGAAGTATCCTCACATGCCTCAACAAGTTGCATCACTGGCCTCATTGAACCAGCTCACCTTGACCTAACCTAGACTTAAGCCTGGCTAAACATCTTGTTTAGGCACTTTTCAGTCATTCATTCATTTGTCCATTACTCAACAAATATTTAATCACTACCTTCAATTCACATTGTACTAAATGCTGAATATACATGATAAAATATGTGGTTTCTGTTCTTAAGGAATTTTCAGTCTATTGTGGGGGACAGGCAATAACCAAGTAAATAAATACATAATCGCAAACAGGATTAAGTGCTATGAAATAAACAAACATCACCAAGTGATGGGGGGTGGAGGGTGGAGGGAGGTGGGAAACTATGGGATTGTCAAGAAGGACTTAGGAATAAGAACCCAGTTTGCATTCCAGTCTCTCTTGGCTACAAGCCTTGGTCAAAGCTATCACATATGCATAAAACAATTTCCAATTCACCATGCCATGCTGCATTCTGCCTCTAACTGAATTTGTAGACTAAGATTCACTTTTTTCAAATAAAATCCCTTAATTAAGTCCATTTGAGTTAATTAAGTCTCGTAGAGTTTCCCCTCCTTCAAGTTCAGATTCTGGCCAGCTCCCTCCCCCTACCCCCATAACTGCTTAATTGTTAAGAATACATATCCATAAGTTACACAATTATTTGTCAAACTCCCTGAGGGCAAGGGGCCTGTTATTTAGTATTTATTCCAAACACCTACTAAAGAATTGAGTAGTCAAATACTTTGTAGGTAGAGTTTCCAAGGGTCTCAGTCCCACACATCATGTTAGCTATGATTTTTTTTGTCAGGGCCATGATTTACTTGCCACTACTTTGTATCATGGTACGACCAATGAATATCACAAGCATTCATAAGTTGTTTGTTACTTGCAGAAGTAACTTTCATTTATTCAGTTGTCAAACATTCAGTGACTGAATGACAAGCAGTGAGCTAGATGCCGCAGGAATATGAAGATGATTAAAATGGTCCATTTCTAATCAGTGAAGACAAACTTATAAACCTAATTAGAATTCAATGTGCTGACTAATGATAGAGATATGTCAAAGTGCTATAAAAGCAACTGTATCAGGATAGGGGAAGGTAAGTCAGAGAAAGTTTCTCTGTGGTGAGTCTAAAGGATGAATGTTCCCAAAGATGCACAAAAGGACACTGAGAATATACTTGCATGTAATATCATGCTTAACACTGTGTGAAACAAGATAAGTAGGTGTGATTTCTGGACTCTAGAAACTTCACATCAAAGGAGAAAATGATGCAGGTTCAAGATTCAGGACATAAGTTAAATAAATATGGCCATTTTAAATGAAAATGAGCAATATACTAGCAAAAGAGCACGTGTTCTTGTATGGTCATAAGTAAAAAGGAAATTGTGGGGGGATTCTTCCCAGTGGAGAATTGCCAAACCTTTTCAGGTGATTATGATACCCTTTCTGCAGGAAGAAGACAATTAAACAACTAGTATTAGTAAGTTTAGTTTCATTACTGTGCCTTAAAGTATCTTTAATTACACTTTAAAAATTGAGTACCTGCTTAATAATGAAGCTAGAACAGGGCGTTAAATTGAAATGCACCTTCCCAAGGAAAGCTTTCCTTCAAAGCCTCTTAGACATTTTTCAGGTGCAGGAGGCAAAAAGGAACTCTACTTATATCTATGAGTTGTGCCTAAGTGGTCAATATTTTCAGCATTATTTAACACTCTCTCTTCTGCTTTGATATTTTTTAACCATCTAATTTTATTTTATAGCTCTGTGATTTTTAAACAGCATTTCATAATTGTTTTTTTCAACTTTTCTAACTTCATTTTTTCATACCTGAGAAAGCACATATGATTTGATCAACTAGGTGTCTCCAATATGGAAGAAAATTCCATGATGTTACTATAATTCTCGAAGGAGTCTTTCTGAAAGAAAAAAAAAAATCAGTTGGAGAATTTTATCAAAAAGAAAAGTTTTCAGTTTGTAGAATTTGTTGAATGTTGGGGGTGTATAAAAATTACTCCCGATGGTACTACATATGAAGTCAAGTACCCACATACAAAAAAACCTTATTAATACATTAGGAAATAAATGTAGGGGCTCAGGGATTAGATAATATTATTGGGTAATGTTGAGATTCTCAAGTATGGTAATACTTCATTATCTGGAGTATTTTTATTTAGCAAACTCAGCTATCAGAAACACCTTTAAAAACCAGAAAGTGAGCAATACTACTACTAATAATAAGACCTCTAAGACCCAGTGTAGGAAGTAGAGCTCATGCAATTTACTCAGGTACTCACACTGACCCTATTTATACTTATTAAAGAGAACTTATAAGCCTTGATTTTCTGATTTTGTAGTGCCCTGCAAATTAGAAGCAAACTTATAGAACAAATTGGAGAAAGCTACTGCTAAAGGCAATGTGAAATGGTAACTAATATTCTGACAGAGAGAAAAAGAAAATTATATCAAGAGAAATAAAAATTCAAAAACCAGTACTGTTTGAGACTTCATATACCATGTTAGTTCCTGGAGCAGGCGTAACATACCACAGTTCACTCTAAGTAACTATTTTGCTCTATTGGCTGAGATATGTGCTGTATATTTCAGATAGCTTTCCAATGATTTTATATTTTTATTAGTATTGGAAGAAATAACTGCAGTTTTGAGAAACCTGGAGCAGGCGTAACATACCACAGTTCACTCTAAGTAACTATTTTGCTCTATTGGCTGAGGTATGTGCTGTATATTTCAGGTAGCTTTCCAATGATTTTATATTTTTATTAGTATTGGAAGAAATAACTGCAGTTTTGAGAAAGATTTGCATATAAAAACATTCACAATTTTGTTTAAAAACTGCTGGATGAATGAAAGGTGACAACGTTCAAATCGTTCTGGACGGCAACCACTCCCGCTGGCCTGTATATGCATGAGCATGCGCGTGATGGTTCCTTCTCAGTGTTCTTAGAACAACTTTCTGCTAGATATTCTACTCGTTTCTTTACCTTTCTCTTTCTCTTTTTCTAGCCGGAGACCACCCCCATCACCAACTCGTCCCACTATAATCCGTCCACTAGAATCTTCCCTGTTAGACTAAACGAAGTGTCCGGCATGGCAATTAATCACTAATGAATTATGCGAAAGCAACGTCTTTGATAACCGTTGCAGTAAATCATGAGTAGTCGCATGTGTGGACATCAGTAGGCAAGTAACCAGTTTTACTAACGCATTCATCACCCATCTTCATCCCTCATGGTACATCAAACCTTTGGGGTTTGACTCTTGAAAAACTGCTGACCTGTAGAGGCTTTATATGTTGCGTGGGCCAAGGTAGGGTTGTATAGCAGTCCTATACTTTGGGGACCATTTGCCTACCCTGGCATATATTTGAGATTGCTTTGGACAATTTTTCCAGGCTATCTACCAGGTAGCTTGTTAAATATAATTCTTAACATATGTGAAATAGTGGACTTAGACCTAAGCCATACATATTTCTTTTCCTACATTCTGTTTAGGATGACAGAAATTCTGTTATCTATTATTAATGCTACCACCTACTTGATAATTACATATTTAGCTCCTTTTTCCGTCCTCTTTATTTCATAAGAATGCTAGGAAGTGACTTTTTAAAATGAGGATTCCTTAAGAATAAAACTTTTCCTGAAGCACAGGTAGTTTGCAAAGGAAAAGTCTGCATTGTTTGCTCTAGAGAGCTTCTCCTTATTCCAATGTGTCTGGCTTCATGCTAGAAGCGTGTGCAACAGTGAATTGAAGCTTGTTTGGTAATCAGTCAATAAATCTGGCTAGTTAGTTTAGAGTTCAAGGAAGAAGCAAAATATCACATCTCTAGAAGTGTCTGGAAAAACATAATTTCTTTATTCACTTATATATTCACCTCCTGGTAGGTTACAGTGAAGGCTGATATGGAAAATGTTTAATTTTTCCAATTAATCTAATTTTTGGCATACTGACTACACTTTGATACTAACTCCAGTTTATTATTAATATTATTATTATTTTGGTTAGAGCAAAAAACTCTCCCTCTTTTCATGCTGCTTCGTAATTCTCTTATGTAAAAATTTATCTTACCTTTAAAACAGGTTTAATGTCACCTTCTATCCATTCTAGGCTTTCTTAATAAATCTTGAGGCTTGCTAAGGGATAATCACCTTTAAAGAATGGTACTTGGAATGCAAATAAAAGTCAATAAGAGATGCCATGGTTAAAGAGCAGAGGTCACACTTTTACGGTTTTACTACTTCAGAATCCCTATCCAGGTCACTCCAGAAAATGGTATTGAAACATAAAGATCTAAAGTGAATTGCAATTTCTAAGATTTCTAACATTTACAAGCGCAGTTTAGCCTGGGGGTTAATAGTTAAGTCTTAAGTTTTGGACTACCTAGGACCAGATGATTAGCATGCAGGAAACAGCCAGAAGCCAACTGAAGTTTTGTCTGCTAACTGTTCCCAGACAGCAGAGCAAATACTCACTGAATAGTGGTGTCCCATGACACTATTTCATATTCTACAGAAGTAAATCAGGTTTCACCAACTGAAATGTCTCCCATTGAAAGCAGCAAACATGATTTGTATGTTAACTTAACTTTAATTTCCTGTGTAGTTTATACCCAAAGCAGATACCCATAAAGTATGAAGTAAAAACTTTTAACCATTATTGAAAATAGAACTTGCCAAGTTAAATGGCATTGTTTTAAAGTTGATTCTAAAGGGTTACAGCTAGCCCATAATTGGCAAAAATCAGAGAATACAAGACTTACAAAAAGAGCAGTTTAACTTTTAAAGTTACAGGTGATTGCGTAAAGAACATTAGCACTCTAAGTCTTCTTGGATCCTGTTTTTTCCTCATTAGAAAAAACATTAACTCTTTGTGAATGGAACCCATGTGCAAGATACATACTATATTTTAAAAATAGTGTCTCGGCTAAATGGAAAAATGTTAAGTGACATCCATAGTAAAACAATCTGCAGTGAGATTTTTCTATAAAATTCCCTCTTCTTAAGATTCCCTTTGCTTCTTCCTTTGAATTCTCTAAAATAGGCAGGTCACAGATTGTATACTTCAGGGTTGGGTTTAGTGCTAAATGTTGTTTTGCATTTTGCTGTATTTCAAAAATTTCCTTCTGTTAAAGGAAAATATTGTGGATAACCACCAGTGTGTTCTCACATCAGCACAAACCATGTCAAAGAAATTGGAGATTTTTTCCAAGTTTCTTTCCACTGATCGTAGGCAGTCATAAGCAATGGCATTTGTCATCCTTGGCTTTTGCTTTTAGATTATAATCCCACAGTTGCACTGTCCCAATTATCTCCCTTTATGGATACATTTTTGTTCTTTTTTACCCCTAAGTTATTTCTAATAAAACCCAGCCTCCCCTGGAATTTCAGCAGTCACATTGGAGAATATTTGCAGCAGTATTGTCATATTATTATTATTATTAAATCCCATTTCCCAGAAGGTTTGTATCCTGCTAAAAGGAGATGCCAATCTGAATGATGTCTGAAGCTCTAGGACATACACAGTTTGAGGTGCAGCATGCGCATCAGGCCTTAAGATGGAAATGTAGCTTAATGAGCTTTCTAATCGTTTCTTATACCATTTCTAATCTTTTGTGTAACTTCCTCTTAACTGATTACTCTGATGTTGTCAACACAATAGACGTAGCTCCATCGTGTCCAGCATAAAAAAAAAATCAGTGACTTTAGGATTTGGAAAAAAAAAATCATACATGTTTACTAGACAGGTAAATCTAGTTTTAATTGTTACATATCTCTAGAAGTGTCTGGAAAAACATAATTTCTTTATTCACTTATATATTCACCTCCTGGTAGGTTACAGTGAAGGCTGATATGGAAAATGTTTAATTTTTCCAATTAATCTAATTTTTGGCATACTGACTACACTTTGATACTAACTCCAGTTTATTATTAATATTATTATTATTTTGGTTAGAGCAAAAAACTCTCCCTCTTTTCATGCTGCTTCGTAAGTAGGTAGGTTTAAAAGCACTTGTTAAAATGCGACAGGCATGAGTGTGATTGAATGTGCATTATATATATATGTATGCATATGAATGTAAATATCTATGTACACATGTGCTTAGTATGTGTGGATATGAAGATATTTTTTAAATTGTGCTATTACAAGAGATAGCTTTGGAGAAGCTGCCATAACACTTGATAGTAGTGGTTTGTTTCTCATAACATACATGAAGTATACAAAATTTTCTAACTCCAGATTGTATTCATTCTGAAAGGCACAATAAAAATGCTCATAATTACCATGACAACATGGTAATGTCCACAGGCATTGTATCTAAATCCACAGCATGGCTATCAAAGAAGTAATTACTTCTGACAATAAAGTTTGATAAGAAGTGTAAGATCTAGAAACTTACGATCACTAAATAGAATTATAAGTTATTTATTGGATTGCTGAGCTGAATCTTGAAAAGCTAAGTTGATTTATATAGTCGTTTTTTTCTCTGCAGTAAATGTAAAAAGAAAATAGAGGGCTATAGCAACATAATAATAGAAGATTTTTCTGAATAAATTTACTAAAAATGCAGAGGGAAAAGTTAATACCGTAGAGATAGAACATCCACTTTTTTGGGTAAACATTTTTTCTTTGGCCAGCAGTATAATTATTTGAAATTGACAGGAATCTTCTTAGAATTAAGAATAACTATATAGTTGGCCTCTGAACTCAATGAAAGAAGATAATGTATCAGATTCAAGCCATGCATTTTATATCATTTCACCTAGAGGACTACTAGCTGTGAGCTCAGAATTTAATGTGAATGAAGCTAGATGATTTTAGAGAAACGACTGTTAGTTCACCGGATCACTCAATACTTTCTATAAAAGCTCAAATGNATTTACAAGCGCAGTTTAGCCTGGGGGTTAATAGTTAAGTCTTAAGTTTTGGACTACCTAGGACCAGATGATTAGCATGCAGGAAACAGCCAGAAGCCAACTGAAGTTTTGTCTGCTAACTGTTCCCAGACAGCAGAGCAAATACTCACTGAATAGTGGCGTCCCATGACACTATTTCATATTCTACAGAAGTAAATCAGGTTTCACCAACTGAAATGTCTCCCATTGAAAGCAGCAAACATGATTTGTATGTTAACTTAACTTTAATTTCCTGTGTAGTTTATACCCAAAGCAGATACCCATAAAGTATGAAGTAAAAACTTTTAACCATTATTGAAAATAGAACTTGCCAAGTTAAATGGCATTGTTTTAAAGTTGATTCTAAAGGGTTACAGCTAGCCCATAATTGGCAAAAATCAGAGAATACAAGACTTACAAAAAGAGCAGTTTAACTTTTAAAGTTACAGGTGATTGCGTAAAGAACATTAGCACTCTAAGTCTTCTTGGATCCTGTTTTTTCCTCATTAGAAAAAACATTAACTCTTTGTGAATGGAACCCATGTGCAAGATACATACTATATTTTAAAAATAGTGTCTCGGCTAAATGGAAAAATGTTAAGTGACATCCATAGTAAAACAATCTGCAGTGAGATTTTTCTATAAAATTCCCTCTTCTTAAGATTCCCTTTGCTTCTTCCTTTGAATTCTCTAAAATAGGCAGGTCACAGATTGTATACTTCAGGGTTGGGTTTAGTGCTAAATGTTGTTTTGCATTTTGCTGTATTTCAAAAATTTCCTTCTGTTAAAGGAAAATATTGTGGATAACCACCAGTGTGTTCTCACATCAGCACAAACCATGTCAAAGAAATTGGAGATTTTTTCCAAGTTTCTTTCCACTGATCGTAGGCAGTCATAAGCAATGGCATTTGTCATCCTTGGCTTTTGCTTTTAGATTATAATCCCACAGTTGCACTGTCCCAATTATCTCCCTTTATGGATACATTTTTGTTCTTTTTTACCCCTAAGTTATTTCTAATAAAACCCAGCCTCCCCTGGAATTTCAGCAGTCACATTGGAGAATATTTGCAGCAGTATTGTCATATTATTATTATTATTAAATCCCATTTCCCAGAAGGTTTGTATCCTGCTAAAAGGAGATGCCAATCTGAATGATGTCTGAAGCTCTAGGACGTACACAGTTTGAGGTGCAGCCTGCGCATCAGGCCTTAAGATGGAAATGTAGCTTAATGAGCTTTCTAATCGTTTCTTATACCATTTCTAATCTTTTGTGTAACTTCCTCTTAACTGATTACTCTGATGTTGTCAACACAATAGACGTAGCTCCATCGTGTCCAGCATAAAAAAAAAATCAGTGACTTTAGGATTTGGAAAAAAAAAATCATACATGTTTACTAGACAGGTAAATCTAGTTTTAATTGTTACATGCTAAATCTTGCATGCGTATTGACTAATTGGAATAACCATTTACTCAGTCATGGCCAGACTATTGAAGTAGTATTGATTTAGAACAGGTATGTTGCATTTCCAAAAATCATCTACCAAGGTTACTCTAGTAAATATTACTATTAGCTGTGTTTTATAACATAGAAGAGCAGTAGGGTCTGTTTATTAGCAAATTTCCTATTTGTTCAAATACAGACTCCCAAGGTTACTCTAGTAAATATTACTATTAGCTGTGTTTTATAACATAGAAGAGCAGTAGGGGCTGTTTATTAGCAAATTTCCTATTTGTTCAAATACAGACTCGTATTCCAAAACCTTATAACAAAACCAGTTCCTGTGATATAACTATAAGCCTTCTGAACTTAGAATTAAAAGGTAATCACATAGATTCATTTTGGGACTTTTTAGTATAGACGGTAGCCATAATTCTTAAATATAAAAGGGAACCTAATACCAGTATGTGGTAAATGTTGACATTTTATGTGTATAAACACATTTTCTATGCATGTGTCTCTATGTATACAGTATATACATAGTAAATTCATTTCTGCAAGTACATGTATTTTATGTCCCTTTCAGTAGGTAGGTTTAAAAGCACTTGTTAAAATGCAACAGGCATGAGTGTGATTGAATGTGCATTATATATATATGTATGCATATGAATGTAAATATCTATGTACACATGTGCTTAGTATGTGTGGATATGAAGATATTTTTTAAATTGTGCTATTACAAGAGATAGCTTTGGAGAAGCTGCCATAACACTTGATAGTAGTGGTTTGTTTCTCATAACATACATGAAGTATACAAAATTTTCTAACTCCAGATTGTATTCATTCTGAAAGGCACAATAAAAATGCTCATAATTACCATGACAACATGGTAATGTCCACAGGCATTGTATCTAAATCCACAGCATGGCTATCAAAGAACGAATTACTTCTGACAATAAAGTTTGATAAGAAGTGTAAGATCTAGAAACTTACGATCACTAAATAGAATTATAAGTTATTTATTGGATTGCTGAGCTGAATCTTGAAAAGCTAAGTTGATTTATATAGTCGTTTTTTTCTCTGCAGTAAATGTAAAAAGAAAATAGAGGGCTATAGCAACATAATAATAGTAGATTTTTCTGAATAAATTTACTAAAAATGCAGAGGGAAAAGTTACTTAATACCGTAGAGATAGAACATCCACTTTTTCGGGTAAACATTTTTTCTTTGGCCAGCAGTATAATTATTTGAAATTGACAGGAATCTTCTTAGAATTAAAAATAACTATAAAGTTGGCCTCTGAACTCAATGAAAGAAGATAATGTATCAGATTCAAGCCATGCATTTTATA
>NW_007731557.1:90636-97847 GCF_000696425.1 Galeopterus variegatus
AGTTGGCCTCTGAACTCAATGAAAGAAGATAATGTATCAGATTCAAGCCATGCATTTTATATCATTTCACCTAGAGGACTACTAGCTGTGAGCTCAGAATTTAATGTGAATGAAGCTAGATGATTTTAGAGAAACGACTGTTAGTTCACCGGATCACTCAATACTTTCTATAAAAGCTCAAATGTGTCTTCTAGAAGATCTTAGTCATCCTGTCTAGTTGGTAAGTTTTAAATTATGTTGTACTCTGTCAGTGAAACTTCTTTAAGAATATTTTTGAAGTATATGTAGTATGTGCATTGCTATTTGTGTGTGTGTATGTATATATGTATATATTCGTAAGAATGTTTGTATGTGTGAGAGCAAGAGAGAGGAAACTCAAGCAAGAGTCTCCTGTTTGTCTTAAGACCTGTTCATACTGGTATACTGGTAAGACTTCTAACCTCTCTGGTCGATGGTTTCACACATGGCTCAACTCAAAGACATTAATTTCTTTTTTTTATCCTTGAATTCCTTAACGTTTGCTTATTATGTAATGTTTTTAAAATTATGAGAAAAATTACCCTAACCTCTTGCATTATCTGCTGCTAATTTGATAAGAATTATTCTTCCCAACCAGAAATTCCACCACTTTTACTTGATTTGTTTTATTTCATATGTACAGCCTTTGTTTTGCTTGCTTGTCTATGTTTCTTTTCTCTCCCTTTTCTGAATCAAAGTCGTGTTTTTCTTTTTCTGTGAAGGAGTATACAAAAGCAAAATCTTGTCTTCTGTTGATTCTTAATTAATATGAGCCAGAATATTTTCCACTGTCTTCTTGGCACTTTCAGGATTTCTTAATGCTGATATATGGACTCTGCAAATGGAATTTTTGAAGCAAATTCCTAAAGCCTGTATCATTCTTGAAGGTCACATGTATCTGTTGTGAAAATGTGAAGCTGTATTTCTGAACTTGAAATAAATTATAACATTTGAAGGACCCCCCCCTCCTCATTTTTGTATATACTTGAGTCATGTCTATGCATTTCAGTAATATCTGAGATTTTTAAATGTTTATAGCTCTTTTGACCGAATTGGTCCAGAATTACCTAAGTGGAGAATAACAGCATTTGTATGTTGTCATTAAAGTGCGGAAGGACAACATTTTTAAAGGGAGCAAACTGGACAAATCGAAGACAGGAGAGTGGGAAACATTCCTGATTTGAAGTCAATGTTGGAATAGATTGAAGAACAACACAAATCTTAGCTGGAGGGTATAAAGTGACACCTGCCAAGCACTGTCACATTTTGCCATTGAAAAGGAAATATTCGTTAAAAAAAAAAAACAAAAAAAAAACCTGGGAAATGGGAAACAGAAGGAGGAAAGATGCTCTGTCCAAATGTTAGGTCTACTGAAGGCATTTCTTACAGCAAACAATTGAGCTCCTGACCCAACAGTTGGCCTGCATTACCTGCTCATTGGGCATGGAGGGGAGAATTTACCCCTTTTCACTTCCCCAGTATTAAGAGACTGTAAGTGTGCTCAGTAGTTACACACATCCGTGTTCTGAGTTTCCAGAGAACAGAGAGAAAGACTCTCCATTACAAGAGTTTTGATGATAGGTCCGTTATCAACATACATAGTCCCAGATTGTGCCATCCAAATACAGAAGACAAGAAAGGGATTAGAACGAGACAAATGGTTTATTTTCCATGGGTGATCAGGATATGCTCATTATGAAAAGACAAATCGGTCAGACTGTTGTGTTAATCACCCTTTTCTGTTGTAATTTGTTTTTCACATCTATATCTTTTCCGTGAGTACAGCATCCATGCCTTCAAAGGAAGCTTCTTACTGGAAGAGAGATTTTTTTATAAGAATCATGCTGTCTCCTTGTGTTTTGTTTGTTTTGTTTTGTTTTGTGTTACCTGCACGATTCTAAAGTATGTTATTAATATATTCAGAATAGTTTCTAAGGAAAATTACTAAACACAAAGGACCTTATTGTAACTATATGGCAAATTTCTATTTGTGTTTTTAAAATAGTTCTGGCATCAATGTAAATATCTGTTCAATTTGTTTTCAAGATTATTGTTTTCCTGCTGGGACCTTTAAGTTTCATATTGAGAAACATATCTGGTGGCTGGGTTAGATCAATCTCATACCCTACTTCCAAGCACTTGAACACACTTCTGGCATAGCCACTTTTCAGACCATTTACTGGTTTTCTTTCACACTATGGCAGCCTAATAAGTAGAATGTGTACAAGATACACTGGCTAAAAGTACAACCTTAGTTCAAAGTTTCCCAAAGTACATTCCTTAAGATATTAACAAGTTTTACATACATATATACCAAGGTTTTGTTTTTTGGGTTTTTTTTTTTGTCAAATATACTTGGGAAATTATGACTAAAAATTAAATGTCTTTGTAGAAGCTTTACAGAAACTTTAAAATCAGATTGCACTGCCAATCTCAAAGCGATGGGTAGCATCTACATGTTTCTCAGACTTACTTGACCATAAAAACTTTATTCATAGAGCATTTCACAGAACTAGTATTCTGCAGCACATGCCTTAGGAAACACTGCTTCAGTAGCTTTCAGCCAGAGGAAAAGCCATTGAGTGTGATTATCCCAGTTTAAACTGTCACTAACAAAAGTTGGGTGATAAGATCAAATGTAAGAGCAATAAGAGCTCCCAATTTAGGACAATCCTCCTGAAGCTCTGGTGCTTTGTCACACTAGTATCTTAGTCCCAAGGAGGAAGTTCACATAGGAACAGGAGACAGATTAGAGACAACATATAATGAGTCTTAATGAGCCTTGTGTAGGATCCAGATAATTTTCTATCTTACTTTTTCTCTCCCACTCTCCAAAAAAAGGAGCTCTTTTGAGTTAATTACATTTCTCCATGACACTATTGTGAAGGAAGAGATCCAGGTTGATTTAAAATTAAAGATCATCAGAGAAGATTTTAGAATACCGGTTCCTATTGCCTTTCCTTCCTCACTTTCCCAAGCTTTCAGGCTCACCCACTGCTGTGGAATATTGTTACCTACATGATGGACAAAGAAACAAGCAGAGAATGTTTTGTGAGATTTTAACATAAAAGAAAAAGCTATAAGGAAAATGTTCCCAGGAATCTTGCCAGAGGAATGTTGCCATAAGACCAAGTTGCAGCATTGAGGAAGACCCAAGAGAATGTGGGTAATTCTTCATTTTATGTATGAATTATGCCCATATTCCATACACAGTTTTTCCTGTCTCCTTGCCTTACTGTTTTGGCCACACAACTCTTCTATGAAGTTATTTTTCAGAAAGCTTAAGAAAATATAACCCGAAATTATAATCTTAATTAGATGTGCTTATATGGTAACTAGTATGATGAGATTTAAAATTTGGTAGCAACACAGTATTCTGAGTACTCTACCTTTCCTGTTGCAAGTGACTACAAGGTGAGGTACCTTTGTAGCTCTACATGTAAAAAGACCAAATATTTGCAGCACTTGCCTTCAAGCACTTCAGCACTGCATAAGTAATATAGAAAATCGGAGGAAAAAATAGCAAAAACCTTAACTGCCGAGGTCCACGACAGAACTAATTCTGACCCAGTAAATGGTGTCATCATCAACGATGCTTTTCTGGCAATGAGAGGAAAGTGAGAAGTGGGATACATGAAGATGAAAAGACAGCAGCCATCTGAGGGGATAAATGTCACCCTGACGTTTGAGGCAAACGTTCTAGCTGTCAGGGAAATATATTCCAAGACATAACGTTTCTGATCCTGTTTCTGGATTAGAACACCACACTAGCTGAAACAGGAAAGTGTTTTGGCAAATGCTAACAGAATGGTCCCTTCAGCACTGTGGACTTGCTGTTCAGTTTAATGGCTCACCTCCCCACCCTGCTGAGGTAATTAAAGTGTTCCAAAGCCCCTTCAGAACTCAAAAATAGTTTCTGTTTGCTGGGCAGGTGATAAATCTCACTGAGCCTGACAGAAATTTAATTACACTTTCTTCATGAAAACACCAGGGATACCCATTACTTGGATCTCTAAAGCTAAAGGCTTGCAGACCCCCCGCAGTTGAAAGGTTAGGTACCCATAACAAGTTCTTCATCATTTAAATGGATGAGAGACCTCCTTAGTGTGGCCAGCTTAAATTGGACTGAAGAAAAATTGGTCTTGGACTTTGGGGAAGGTAAGATCATTTTTTACCACTGCTCAGAAACAGCCCAGTCGGTTTGGCTCCATTAACATTTCAGAAGATGAAGAAATTTTTTTGGTTTTGTTTTTTATAGCCCTCATTGCTGCACTCACTGAAGTGTTACAAGAGTAAGATGGAAGTGAGTATGTTGTCAGACACACCTGGATGAGTAGCCAAAGCGAAGCCCCGCAGAGAGCAGAGAACTGAGATAACCTCACAGTTCTATGGCTTGCCATAATGTTCAGTTCATTACCGATTTGGTTAGAAAGAGGAAATTAAAGTGTAGGCTTTTGCTGGAAACCAATGGGAAAGCTTTACTTGGCCTGCTGTTTTCCTACTTTTAGAGCTGTCCATTGCAATGCAGAGTTTACTGTATCTTCGTCTAGCTGCAAATCATCTTCCTGGCAAACACCAGAGAAGCTGATGTCAAAATGAAGCACAACTCTGGATGCTTATTTCACAATCCATGGGCCTGACAGCATGTAAGCCAGGCTAGAGACATGGAGAAAGATCCAGCAAACCAGATTTCATTTACCCTGGACCCACTTCAGAATAAATAAGAATTACAGTTGCACCTACCTCTCAGACAGAAGGAAATCCTACAAAATCCTGGGGTCACCATGGGACCAGACCTAGCCTCNTTTGTGAGATTTTAACATAAAAGAAAAAGCTATAAGGAAAATGTTCCCAGGAATCTTGCCAGAGGAATGTTGCCATAATTTTGTGAGATTTTAACATAAAAGAAAAAGCTATAAGGAAAATGTTCCCAGGAATCTTGCCATATGACCAAGTTGCAGCATTGAGGAAGACCCAAGAGAATGTGGGTAATTCTTCATTTTATGTATGAATTATGCCCATATTCCATACACAGTTTTTCCTGTCTCCTTGCCTTACTGTTTTGGCCACACAACTCTTCTATGAAGTTATTTTTCAGAAAGCTTAAGAAAATATAACCCGAAATTATAATCTTAATTAGATGTGCTTATATGGTAACTAGTATGATGAGATTTAAAATTTGGTAGCAACACAGTATTCTGAGTACTCTACCTTTCCTGTTGCAAGTGACTACAAGGTGAGGTACCTTTGTAGCTCTACATGTAAAAAGACCAAATATTTGCAGCACTTGCCTTCAAGCACTTCAGCACTGCATAAGTAATATAGAAAATCGGAGGAAAAAATAGCAAAAACCTTAACTGCCGAGGTCCACGACAGAACTAATTCTGACCCAGTAAATGGTGTCATCATCAACGATGCTTTTCTGGCAATGAGAGGAAAGTGAGAAGTGGGATACATGAAGATGAAAAGACAGCAGCCATCTGAGGGGATAAATGTCACCCTGACGTTTGAGGCAAACGTTCTAGCTGTCAGGGAAATATATTCCAAGACATAACGTTTCTGATCCTGTTTCTGGATTAGAACACCACACTAGCTGAAACAGGAAAGTGTTTTGGCAAATGCTAACAGAATGGTCCCTTCAGCACTGTGGACTTGCTGTTCAGTTTAATGGCTCACCTCCCCACCCTGCTGAGGTAATTAAAGTGTTCCAAAGCCCCTTCAGAACTCAAAAATAGTTTCTGTTTGCTGGGCAGGTGATAAATCTCACTGAGCCTGACAGAAATTTAATTACACTTTCTTCATGAAAACACCAGGGATACCCATTACTTGGATCTCTAAAGCTAAAGGCTTGCAGACCCCCCGCAGTTGAAAGGTTAGGTACCCATAACAAGTTCTTCATCATTTAAATGGATGAGAGACCTCCTTAGTGTGGCCAGCTTAAATTGGACTGAAGAAAAATTGGTCTTGGACTTTGGGGAAGGTAAGATCATTTTTTACCACTGCTCAGAAACAGCCCAGTCGGTTTGGCTCCATTAACATTTCAGAAGATGAAGAAATTTTTTTGGTTTTGTTTTTTATAGCCCTCATTGCTGCACTCACTGAAGTGTTACAAGAGTAAGATGGAAGTGAGTATGTTGTCAGACACACCTGGATGAGTAGCCAAAGCGAAGCCCCGCAGAGAGCAGAGAACTGAGATAACCTCACAGTTCTATGGCTTGCCATAATGTTCAGTTCATTACCGATTTGGTTAGAAAGAGGAAATTAAAGTGTAGGCTTTTGCTGGAAACCAATGGGAAAGCTTTACTTGGCCTGCTGTTTTCCTACTTTTAGAGCTGTCCATTGCAATGCAGAGTTTACTGTATCTTCGTCTAGCTGCAAATCATCTTCCTGGCAAACACCAGAGAAGCTGATGTCAAAATGAAGCACAACTCTGGATGCTTATTTCACAATCCATGGGCCTGACAGCATGTAAGCCAGGCTAGAGACATGGAGAAAGATCCAGCAAACCAGATTTCATTTACCCTGGACCCACTTCAGAATAAATAAGAATTACAGTTGCACCTACGAGAAAGATCCAGCAAACCAGATTTCATTTACCCTGGACCCACTTCAGAATAAATAAGAATTTCAGTTCCTTCTAACTCTCAGACAGAAGGAAATCCTACAAAATCCTGGGGTCACCATGGGACCAGACCTAGCCTCCAAGTTTCCCTACACCTGATTCTAGGCTAGCACACATCAGGACCATTCACCTGGAGCAAATTCTTATTTACAAATCCTTTTCTCTGGGATCAACACCTGACATTTTCTGCATTGTGATTACATTGTCCATTTGACCTCTTGACACTTCCTAATTTTCCTGACTTTAAAATAATTTCTCCTGCCATATTTCTGTATTAGCTCCCTCCGCCTATGGAGATTTCACAACATTCACTGAAATCTTTGGAAATAATTGAGTGTCACAAAATCAGGTTGGGAATCAAATATTCACAATATAAAAGTATTTGGCTCTGGTACTATTCCCAGTTCTCCTGAATAAAATTGCATGGATTTATTATTCCATGGTGCAAAATAAGATTTTTGAGTGGGCTCACATGGCTCATACCTAGCATCCTACTGGGAAAAATCCTGGGAACTGAACTGCTAACTTTGCTGTGTGGTGTTCTTTCATTTCCCCTGCATGTCTGCATGTT
>NW_007731557.1:99195-111046 GCF_000696425.1 Galeopterus variegatus
CAGTTTCCTCTATTACTTACATCTTATATTTGTGTGATATTTTTGTTACACTTGATGAACTAATACTGATATATTATTATTAACTAAAGTCTTTGTTTTTATTAGGGTTCACTCTTGGTGTTATACATTCAGTGGGTTTTGACCTTTTCAGATTGGCCTCTTACACTTAGCAATATGCTTTTGAGATTCCTTCATATCTTTTTGTGGCTTCATACATCTTTTCCTCCCCCTCACTGAATAATATTCTATGGTATGGATATACCACAATTTTGCCCATTCACCTATTGAAGGACATTGTGGTTGCTTCCAGATTTGGGCAATTTTAGATAAAGCTGCTATAAACAGTCATGTGTAGATCTTTTGTGGTTTCTTCCCTAAGTAATAGACTTTATTCTTATAGCAGTTTTACGTTGACAAAGAAATCGAGCAGAAAGTATAGATAATTCCCATATTCACACACATACACAGTTTCTTCTATTATTAACATCTTACTTTAGTGTGGTACTTTTGGTACGATTATGAATTAATATTGATACATTATTACTAACTGAAGTTTACATTAGGGTTTACTCTGTTGTACAAGTCTATGGGTTTTGCCAAATGCATAATATCATGTATTCACCATTACAGTATCATACAGAATTTTCACTGCCCTAAAAATCCTCTGTGCTCCACCTATATTCATCCTTTCTTTCCTCCCTTCATCCTCCCCTGAAACCTTTGCAACCACTGATTTTTTTTTCCCCTCATTACCTCAAAAATCTTACCATTTTTTGTGTTGGGAGCATTCAAAATCATCTCTTCTAGATAATTGAAAGTATACAATAAGTTGTTAGTTACAGTTACCCTACATGCTACAGAACACTAGATCTTATTCTTCCTATCTAACTGTAATTTTTATCCATTAACTAACATCTCACTATCCCAAAAAATTTATTCAAAGAAAATGTTTATTAAGGTAATATAGTACATCTTGCCAAATATGTGATCTAAAGCTTTCCCCAAGATTTGAGATTTAATTCAGAATTTTCTTTTTTGAAGATTTACATGGACTAAATTAGAATTTAAAAATATCTCTTCTCAGATGAGATCAATTCTGGATGTGCCTCACGTCAGCATATTAAGATAGAATGCTACATGACAGGAGAGTCAGAAATCATTCATCAGGAACTGGTGTCCTATTCAGTTCACATCTGATACAGGCAAGCCCTGTAAGGAGAGGGACATGGAAGATGTGGGCAAGAATCCCCGGTTCTAAGATGGAGACCCCCCACTAACAATGCTCCTTCTTTGGACCCATAAATATCATTTTCAAGGACTGAGTGCTCCACTCAACAATGCAAACTAGTTTCTCAGGTGAAAAAGTGGCATGTTACATCCATTTTTACTTGTATCCCAGGTCCAGTGACTGCTAGTTAGAATCACTAGTAACTAAGAAAATCCAAAGGCTCCAAAGCAAGCCATCAATTGAAGTTCACAAGTACCTGGAGGTGACTGAGTCAATGCAAAATAATGCAGAGCATGCAGTCTTTGCCCTTTCCTTCGCCTCCAGTCCAGGCATTTGATTTTTGAATCAATACTCTCGTCAGATAACATTCTCATCCCATATACACAAAGTTCCCATATTATTTCACAACACTTCCCTAAACCAAAACAGAGGTTGTCAATGGTTTTCTCAAATTCATCTTTTTAAGTGTTTGGTACTTTTTCACTTTCTTTTAAACATGGAATTATTTTTATACACAGTCACATAGTTTAGATGTTTAAGACTTAAACTGAACTGATGAACAATGAGAAAGCAAAACTCCAATCATAGCAGAATGAAATAACCTTAATGATAACCTTACTCAGTCATTTCAACAAAGTGTATTCCCTTCCTACGTTCTATAATCAAGAAGGAAAAAAAGAGAAAATCAGGGGAAGGTGGGGAGGAAGCAACCTGGAGTAAAATTATACTATGCTAAGGTTTATTATGTGTTTACTATTAACAGTGATACTATGTTTCATAACATACCTTTCCCCAAACTCTCCCTACCTCTACCCTCCATATTTGATAGAGTTAAAAAGGTGTTACATTCTTCAGAGCTCATCTTAACTCAGGATGGTGAGAAGGAGCCAAACTATCATACCCTTAATAAATATAATATTCCCTAAATATTTCCATTCCTTTATTTATGCATCAAACATTTCTTGAACTCATAATAATGTCCTAGTCACAGGAAGCACCAGAGAAGTAACAAGATAAAAGTAGCTTACAAAATAGCTAAATAAGCTATTACAATGTAGCGCTATGATAAGGGACAAGTTTGGTCATCTTTCTAGGGAAAACCGTTACTGACCTCAGTGCTGAAGCACCTGTCTGAGTTCTAGAACCATATTATCCACTTGACCCAACACATGCTAACATTCCAGAACATGGTGATTTTGACTTCTGACAAAGAAAAGAATGATGGAACTCATCTTAGCCTATCAGAAACCAAACTTTTCATTGTAAGGGAATAATATAATGCAAGGCTCTATATCACACAGGTATTGGTTGAGCAAAAGGCATACTGGTATCGAAACTGTGAAGTGGTCTGTTAACTTTGCTCTGGATTCAAAAGGTACTTCGCAATAGTCTTCCACTGGCAGCAGAGAGGAGAGCTAGACTCCCCCAGTCCCCAGCTGGAAAAACCCAGAACATCTAAGGGATGGAGAAAAGAGAACTAAAGGTAGGAAAAAACTAAAACTTCCAATACTTTCCTTAGGGGGTTTCACTGGTAAATAAATGTCTGAAAGCCTTGGGGACAACATATACAATGAGGGGTATTTCAATAGATTTTCTAGATGTCGAAAGCTGAAAGGAAGTAAGGAAATAACCTCTGCTATTCACTTACAGGCAAGGATACTTTTAATAGGTTTGAAGCATGATGTGCTTCAATGCTCCTTGTCCTATAGTTTGAAAAAAATGTTGTATTTGCCAACATGTGTTATATAAAGCTCAGCATTAAGTATGATTAAAAAAAACCCTCAGAAAATTGATATTAGGTTCTTTAGTCCAGTTCACTGAGATTCTGAAGTAAACCTTCCCAACTGTGAGTCCATTTTAAAACCATGAACCTTACTCACAGAAAGTTAAGATTGCTGAAAAAGAGAAAAACAAAAAAAACAAAAGCAAAAAAAACTTCTGGAGACCTTTATAAGTACTAGAGTCTATAGCTGAATAAATCACACTGAGGTTATGACCATACACTACCATATGTCCTCCATTCAAAGGGACATACGAGCTGTCTCTATTACCATAGTATAACACTCGTTGTTCTTTACTGTTAGGGGTGGTAGAGGTGTTTTAGATGCTACAGGTTACTACTGAATCACAATACTGTCAACATATTAAGAAAATTGGACTAGGCAGTAGGCTACTGGACGAGTCTACAAACTGCTACTCCCATACGCAGTTTTCAATCAAATCAAATTCTGCGTACTTTATATCAGGTTTTCAGCCCCAGTTCACATCTTCAATGAACTTCACAAACATGAACCATGAGCAGGCACAGAGTAAAGAAAGCTTCAGCAAACCCCAAAACGCCAAAGAAACTGAAGGATCCTCAAGACAGTAACCAAGAAGTCACAGAAGTGGGTTCTGCCTCTCAAAACAGCTGTTATCAAAGCAGTTTTGAAGGCCCATGTAATGCTGTCAAAAAACTCATCCCTCTGAAGGACTGTATTTTCTTCTCCTGGTTCTCATCCTCACGGATACATTTCGGAAGGCAATGGAGAACAAGTTAGAGCCAAGGAGACAGTTCCTTCTGCCTGCCTTTTTTTTTTTTTCTCTCTTTTAAAGACAAAAATACTCTCTTTTACATACACAAAAGCTGCCTGGGGCCTTAAAGTTCTATTTATTTTGCAATTTAAAAGGAGTGGGAGGACCACAGTGTTCTCACTGACCAGAATCCAAATGTTCCTTGGGGCCATCACAAGGCCACAGGGCCGTCCTGGACTGGTGAGCAGCGATCCAGCAAGCTTGGGAAAGAAGAGGCTCTTCTGAGCCAGCTTTTACACGGGCCCGAGGGACCTCAGTTTCCCCTGACCTTGGCATTGGTAAAATCAATTTGTTCCACTGTCCTAACAGCATTATGGTCAAAGAATTGTCGAGCTAGTCTGCATAGGGCAGGCCTTAAGCTGATCCTGGATGTCATTTGAATCTTGATGCCAACTGGTGCCAGCTGGTGCCAGAAAAGGCCATTTTCTTTTCTAAGCCCCTTCCTCAGGCACTTTTACCTCTGCATTACCTGATGGGCATGAGGAGGCACCAGCACAATAGTGTTGCCAGCGCACAGAGCTGAGCAAATGCCAGGCAACTGGGAAATGGCTGCTTCCTAACTACCCCATCTCTGGGGAGTCCTCCCACTATTCACAGTAATACACCTGAGAAGAAATGGTATTTTGGTTTGGTTGGTGATTGCTATTATTTCACAAGGAAAACAAGCCTACATTGGCGGCAAGTGTGAGTTGCAAAAAACAAAAACAAACAAAAAAAGAAGCCGAAAGTATTGGCATGATCTAAGTTGGCACGCCTCAACAAGTTTTCAGCTGTTTCTAATCTGCCTCTCCCCTGCAGCTGAGCTCTCCTGGGCCCTCACCATGGCCAAAGTAGTGTGCCTTCTCAGGCCAACCTTCCACCAGATCTCGGTCAAACCCTGGCTTTCCCCTAAGCTCTGATCACTTTGCCCAGAATCAAACTTTCTAGAACACTGCAGTGACACTGCCCACCATTGCAACTTTGCATAGTTCCCAGGAATTTTGTTCTGCTATCCCCAAAGGCTCTTGTCAAAATGCACAGCACCAGAGAATTAGCACAATCATCCCACTAGTGAATGATAACATGCTCATGATGATATGAGGCCTATATTCTAAGACCACACTTCCTTCAAGGTGAAGAGGAATCCTCAGAAATCTACCCCTCTCTACCCACCAACACTCACACTTTCAGCACCACTATGTGCCTTGAATTTACTAGGGCTCACGACATTGGCCTTTTATCCCAGCCTATGTCAGTCACTCAAGAACCCCTAGACTGCAAGGTCACCCTCCACATTAATCCCCACAGTTCTATACATTCCTATTCTGTCTTCCTCCCACCTCTCCCACACTTCTCAAAGTCTTCCACTGTGCCCTCTATAATTCACTACCCACAGTCAGCAAAATTCTCTGGATGCATCCTTCACAATCTTACTCCAACAAAACCAGATTTTCTCTAGGAGCACTGCTTCCCCTGCACCTTCTCAGGTGGCAGCTTGTCTCCCACAGCCCTCATATTCTTGAGCCTGAAGTGAGTAAGGTATCCTTACTTTTCATCTTTTTCAGACCGTTCTTCCTTTCTCCTCTCTAAATCCCCCACCTTTGAACCTCATGACATCAGTTATAGCACACACTACCCCACACTGTTGCCTTTAACTACCAATCCCCAATTCATTCTCTTATTTCTCAATGATCTTAGCTCCTGTTTCACTGTCCTCCTTCCAGTGCTCCTCCTGCATTAATTCTTGGGGATTTTCATAGGTAATCCACCTCCACCCTGCCTTATTTTCTTGGACTTCAGTCTCAGTGATCTTGCCCTCTACCCTGCCTCAGCTACTCACTCCCAAAATTATATCTGTGCTCTGATCTTCACTTCCTGTCTTTCTGTCTTTCTTCTTCTATTCTTCTAACTCTTCAGACTTCGAATTCATTGGCCTCTTCTGCTGTCCTTCACCCTCCCTGGAGGTTCACTCTCCTTCTTACCCAACTTAAATTCCATGGTCAATCATTATAATCATGCCCGAGCATATATACCTTTCCCCCTTGCCTTTCTCCCAATTTAATAAAACCACCATCTGGGTAAACCCAACTCTCTGCCTATTCTGGTTTGCACCCATGTAACCGTACATGGTCTGGAAAACACATACAAACACACACAAAAAACCAAGTTAACTGGTTTCACTTTAAATTTATCACCACCATACTCAAGTGAGCCCTTAATATACTGCCAGGCAATGATACTAAGCATCCTTAGTCCATTCCCTCTCCCAATGTCCTAAACCATTTCACACCTTCTCTCCCCTCACTCCCCCATCACTTCCTCCCCTATCCTCACTCTCAGCTGATTCCTTCTCTCCAACTTCCCTAAGAAAATTGAAGCAATCAGAAAAGAACTTCCAAAGAATCTCATCTTATCTGCCGCCTTCCCACTCGTCACCATAGTCAACTATTCCTGCCCTTGTCTAAAGCCAGTCCTTCCACTTGTGCACTAGATCCCATCTCCTCGGACTCAAGAATATTACCCCAGCAATTCTTCCCTCTATCCCATCAACTATTACTCTCTACTGTTTCATTTCAATCAGCATACAAAAATGCTATCATTTTAAATCTTCACTTTCCCTTTTAATATCTCGTATTTCCTGGCTCCCTTTGCAGCAAAACTTCCAGAAAGCTATTTGTTTTCTCTGCTCCAATTCCTCTCCTTCTATTCTCTCCTAAGCCCACTCCAAATAGGTTTTTATTCCCACCACTCCACCAAAATCCTGTTCTTTTCAAGGACACCAATGACCTCCTCCTGGTTAAACCCAACGGTCAGTTCTCAGTCCTTGCCTTACTTGATTCATCATATTTTGATCTAATCACAGTTGACGACCTCCTCCTCCTTCAGACACATTCTGCACTTGGTTTCCAGGACACAAGACTCTCTTGATTTTCCTCTTGCCTCAGTAGTTGCACTGTCAAAATCTTTTTGTTTTTCTTCTCCCCAGCCTTTTGCTTTGGAGTTCTTGGTCATCTTCTCTGTCCATACCAATTTCTATGGTCTCATCCAGTCTCATAGTGTTAAATACCATTTATAGACCAAAGAATACCAAGTTTTATATCTCCATTTCATACATCTCTCTCAAAATTCAAACACATCTCCTACTCCCCACTCAACATTTCAGCCTGGAAGTCTATAAAACTCTTCACACCCTACATGCCCCAAACTGAACTCCTAATCTTTCTCCCCAAAAATGTCCACTTACATTCTCTCTGCCCCCATCCTAATTGACAGCATATTCATCTTTCTATTTGCTTAGACAAAAAATCTTAATATATGACTCTTCTCTTTCTTTTATATCCTGCATCTAATAACATCAGGAAGCATTAGCTTTACTTTTAAGTTATATACAGAATGTGACTATTTTAAAAATGTCCACTTACATTCTCTCTGCCCCCATCCTAATTGACAGCATATTCATCTTTCTATTTGCTTAGACAAAAAATCTTAATATATGACTCTTCTCTTTCTTTTATATCCTGCATCTAATAACATCAGGAAGCATTAGCTTTACTTTTAAGTTATATACAGAATGTGACTATTTTTCACTACTTACTCCACTATCACTGTTGAGCCAACATCATCTCTTGCTTGGATTATCCCAAGAGCCTCCTCATGTTCCTTCCTGCATCTACTCTTGCCCCATAGCAACCAGAATGAGCCTTCCAAAATGTACATCAGGTGTACAGAAGGCAGAACCAAGCACCACATGCTGTGACTGGGGAGGCCCAGGCAGCCTTCCCACCGCCCACACAGAAGGCAGGATCCAGAGCCACCCACTATAACTGGGGAGGCCCAAGTGGGAAACCCTTAGCAGCTTTACCCTGCCCACACAGAAAGCAGAAGCATGGCCACAACTGGGAGGCCCCGCACCACTTCTGCAAAGGTGGCCCGCAACAGCAACCACCACAGCTTCTACCACTGCAAGGATGGCTTGCCACCACAGTAGCAGCCACAACCACTGTGCAGGTGGCCTGCTACGTATTTGACAGCATTTACACAGGAGAGTCACCAAAGGAGTCCGGACAAAGAGGAGGATGTCTTTCTCCTCAAAGCATATTCCAGAGTAACAGAAGAAGCAATTGATCTACCAGATGACCAGAAGTCAACATAGATACTAGAAATATGAAAAAAACAAGAAAATATGACACCACCAAAGGAATACAGTAATTCTCAAGTACCACACCCAACAAAACAGGAAACCCTTGAAATGACTGAAAAGGAACTCTGAGTAACAATCTTAAGGAAACTCAGTGAGATGAGAAGACTCTTAGACAACACAATGAAATGGAGAAGAAAAAAAAAAAAAGTAGCCAGGGGCCAGCCCTGTGGCTCACTCGGGAGAGTGAGGCACTGGTAGCGCCAAGGCTGCAGGCTCGGATCTTATATAGGGATGGCCGGTGCACTCACTGGCTGAGCGCGGTGCAGACAACACTGTGCCGAGGGTTGGGATCCCCTTACCAGTCAGAAAAAAAAAAAAAGTTGCCAGGATATGAACGAGGAAATTTAAAAAGAGATTAATATGCTAAGAAACAATGTAGTAGAACTGCCGGAACTGAAGGATTCATTCAATGAAATAAAAATACGAGAGCTTAAAAAGCAGATTACAGCAAGCATAAGAAAGCATTTCTGATCTTGAAAACAGTCTTTACAAAATAACACAGGCAGACAAAAAAAAGGAAAATATATTTTTTTTAAATGAAAAAATTCTAAGAGAGCTAGCAGACAACCTTAAGCACACAAACATCTGAATCATGTGTGTTCCAAAAAGGGAGGAGAAAGATAAAGGAATTGAAAATCTGTTTAATGAAATAATAATGGAAAACTTCCCAGGTATAGGGAGAGACACAGACCTTCAGATCCAGGAAGCTCAAAGATTCCCAAACCAATTCAATCTAAAAAGATCCTCTCTGAGACACATTATAGTCGAACTGGCAAAGCTCAAAGACAGAGGGTCCTAAAAACAGCAAGAGAAAAGCATCAAGTCACTTATAAGGGAGCCCCTATCAGAATAACAGCAGACTTCTCATTTGAAACTGTACAAGTGAGAAGCAAATGTGATGACATATTCAAAACACTAAAAGAAAAAGCCTGCCAGCCTAACATACTATACCCAGCAAGGCTACCTTCGGAAATGAGAGTGAAATAGTATATTTCCCAGATAAACAAAAACTGCAGGACTGTATCAACACACAACCACCTCTGCAAGAAATTCTCAAGGAAGTCCTGCATCTGGAATCCAGAAAACAATAATCACTACCACAAATACACAAGAAAGAACAAAACCCATTGGTAAAACACAAATGCAAATGAGAAAAAAGAAACTAAATCATACCACCTCAAAAAACCAACACTGAAGATGAATAATAAAAGGTGAAGAAAGGAACAAAAGAGATTTAAAAATCTTAAAAAAAGTAATAAAATGGCAGGAATAAGACAATACCTTTCAATAACAACCCTAAATGTAAATGGATTAAACTCCCCACTTACAAGAAACAGACTGATGGGCTGGATTAAAAAGGTAGGCCCAACTATATGTTGTCTTCAAGAGACTCACCTCACCTGTACAGATGCACACAGACTAATAATGAAGGGATAGAAAAAGATTTACCACCCCAATGGAAATCAAAAACAAGCAGCAGTAGCTATTCTTATTTTAGATAAAACAGACTTTAAACCAAATACCATAAAAAGAGACAAAGAAGGCTGCTACATAATGATGAAAGGATCTATCCAGCAAGAAGATATAACAATCATAAATATGTGTGCACCCAACACCAGAGCACCCAGATATATAGAGCAAAAACTGTTAACCTAAAGAAAGAGATAGACTCCAATATGATAATAGTGAGGAGCCTGAACACCCCTCTCTCAGCATTGGACAGATCATCCAAGCAACAAATCAACAGAGAAAAACAGGATTTAAACTTCACTTTAGACCAACTGGGCCTGGCAGACATCTATAGAATATTTCATCCAATAACTACAGAGTATACATTCTTCTCATCAGCACATGGAACATTTCCCAGGATAGACCACAAGTTAGGTCACAAATCAAGTCTTGACAAATTTTAAAAAATCAAAATCATCTCATTCATCTTTTCAGGTCAAAACAGATTAAAACTAGAAATTTAATAACTAGCAAAACTCAAGATACTGTATAATTACCTGGAAATTAAGCAACAGGCTCCTGAATGATCTACTAGTCAAGAAGAAATTAAACAGGAAATCAAAACATTTCTTGAAATCAAGGGAAATAAAAGCACATCACATCCAAACCTGTGGGATACTGCAAAAGCATTACTAAGAGGGGTGTTTACTGCTGTTTGACACTTACATCAAAAAAACAGAAAAATTTCTAATAAACAACCTAGTGCTGTACCTCAAAGAACTAGAAAAACAAGAACAATCCTACCCCAAAGTTAATAGATGGAAAGAAACAGTTAAGATCAGAGCAGAACTAAATGATAGAGACCCCAAAAATGATGCAAAAGATCAATGAAACAAAAAGCTGACTTTTTGAGAAGATAAACAAAGTAGACAAACCATTAGCTAGGTAAGCAAAAAAAGAAGACCCAAATGACAAAAATCAGAAACAAAAAAGGAGACGTTACAACCAATACCACAGAAATACAAAGAATCATTAATGACTATTACAGACAACTATATGACAACAAATTTGAAAATCTAGAGGAAACAGATAAATTTCTGGACACATACAAACTACAAAAACTGAACCAAGAAGAAAAAGAAAACCTGAAAAGACTAATAACAAGCAGTGAGATTTAAGCAGTATCAGCAGTCTCCCAACAAAGAAAAGCTCAGGACTGGACGGCTATATTCTGAATTTGGATGAATTCTACCAAACCTTTAAAGAGGAATTAATACCAATTCTCTTCAAACTATTCCAAAAAACTGAAACAGAGGCCATTCTCCCAAACTCATTCTATGAGGCCAACATCACTCTGATACCAAAACTAGACAAAGATACAAAAATCCTCAACAAAATATTCGCAAACAGAATACAACAACACATCAAAAAATTATACACCTTGATCAAGAGGTATTCATACCAGGGAGACAAGGATGGTTCAACATACACAAGTCAATAAATGTGACAGACCACATCAACAAAATCAAAGACAAAAACCATATGATTATCTCAATAGAGAAAAAGCATCTGACAAAATTCAGCATATCTTCATGATAAATGCTCTCAGCAAGTTAGGTACAGAAATAAAGTATCTCAACACAATAAAAGTCATATATGACAAACCCACCATCAATATCATCCTGAACAGGAACAAGACAAGGATGCCCACTATCACCACTCCTATTTAACATAGTGTTAGAAGACTAGTCAGAGCAATCAGGCAAGAGAAAAAAATAAAGGGCATCCAGATTGGAAAAGACAAAGTCAAACTGTCCCTGTTTGCAGATGACATGATTCTATATATAGAAAAACCTAAAGACTCAAACAAAAAAACTCTTTGAGCTGATTAACAATTTCAGTAAAGTATCAGGATACAAAATCAACACTTAAAAATCACTAGCATTTTGTTCTCCGATAATGAACTAGAAGGAGAAAAATGAAGAAAGTAAGCCCATTTACAATAGTCAACAAAAAAATAAAATAGCTAAAAATCAGTTTAATCAAGGAGGTGAAAGATCTCTACAAAGAGAACTACAAATCACTACTGAAACAAATTAAGACACAAAAACGTAGAAAGACTTTCCATCCTCCCGGATTCGGAGAATCAACACTGTGAAAATGTTCATACTACCCAAAGCAATCTACAGATTCAATGCAATCCCCATCAAAATACCAATGACATTCTTGGCAATAAGAGAAGGAAATTTAGAAAATTTACAAATGTGTGGAAATTAAACAGCACTCTCCTAAATAGACAGTGGGTAAAAAGAAAAACCACAGAGAAATTAGAGAGTACTTTGAGATAAAAGTCAAAGTGCAACATATCAACATTTATAGGATGCGGGGTTCATGCAGTGCTTAGAGGAAAATTTATACTT
>NW_007731557.1:111458-111923 GCF_000696425.1 Galeopterus variegatus
ATTCAATGCAATCCCCATCAAAATACCAATGACATTCTTCACAGAAATAGAAAAAGAAATCATAACATTTACATGGAACAAAAGACCCTGAATAGCTAAAGCAATCCTGAGCAAAAATAAAGCCAGAGGCATAACACTACTTGACTTTAAATTATACTACAAAGCTATAGTAACCAAAACAGCATGGTACTGGCATAACAATAGACATTGGGACTAATGGAACAGAATAGAGAGCCCAGAAATCAACCCACAGACTAACAGCCAACTGATTTTCGACAAAGGCAACAAGAACATACATGGGGAAAAAGACTGCCTCTTCAATAAATGGTGCTGGGAAAACTGGATATCTATATGCAGAAGAATGAAACTAGACCTGTACCTCTCGCCATATACCAAAATTAACTCAACATGGATTAAAGACTTATGTATAAGACCTGAAACTATATAACTACTAAGGGAAAACAG
>NW_007731557.1:113609-115048 GCF_000696425.1 Galeopterus variegatus
TCTTGGGCACAGGTGCTGATGGTCAGCTCTGTGCCCCATGAATATGTATAATCAATAAAAATAAATAAAAATGTATATCTGATCATGGCTTTTTCTCCATGACACCAGACTGGCTCCCATCTCAGAGTAAAAGCCAAACTATTTTTAATAACCTGTAGTGTCATACACAGTCTACCTCCCACATTACCTCTCTGATCTCAGCTTATGTTCTCTTTGCTCACTCCACTTCAATCACTCCTTCCTATTCCCCCCAAATGCCAAGCATTCCACTGTCTAGGGCCTTTGCAGCAGCTCTTCTCTTTGCCTGAAATGCTCTTCCCCAGGGAATCTGGATTATTCCATCACTTCCTTCAAGTCTTTGGTTAAATGTTACTTTTTCCATGAGATCTCTGATCCCCTTATTTAATACTATGCCACTTTTTTCTTTTTTCCATAGCATTTATTACCTTCTAGTTATGTTTATTATCTGCCACCTCATGCTAGAATGTAAGCTCTACTAGGTCAAGGAACTTTTTCCTCTTTATATGTAGACATATCCCAAGCACATAGAACAATATCTGTCATACAGTAAGTGCTCAATAAATATTTGTTGGCTGAATAAATTCCTGAGGCCAGATATCATAAAGTGTGAATGGTTGAGAGTAGAGATAGGCCTAGGTGGACACTAAATATTGTTTTGGATGTTGAAGGAAGAGAATAAGGGATAAAGGGGAAGATGAGGGATTTGACAAAGTATTAAAAACAACCATCTACCAATTAGCCTTTAGCCCTGGATGCAATTCAGCTGTCAGGAAAGTAAAGCATCAGCCCAAGCTGGCAGTGCAGCCTTACACAAGTTCCTGACCCATCTGAGTCTCGGTCTTCTCAACTGTTAAGTGGAAATAATACCTCTCACAGGATTGTTACGAGAAATAAAGAAGACAATGTATATAGAAAGTGCATAGCACAGTGCCTGGTGCACACTGGGTGCTCTAAAATGTAGGTACAAATCCCAGTGTGCTTATTTAATTCCTGAATTTATGGAGACCTCAGACTGTGTAGTTATTTCCCAGACCACAATTCAGCAAGAATTTCAAGACCCTTATTGAATTTCATTATAAAAAGGAGTATCAATAACTTCCACAAGATGGCACTGTGTCCCAGCTCTGTTTCTCCAAATTCAATGGGTTCAATATATACTGCATAATTGTGTAACTGATGCCCTCTGCTGACTTGTTTCTGTTTTTCTTATTCTTGAGTCTTTGGCTTAGATATAAATGATGGCTCCATATGCATCCTCATAAATGCTCAGTATGAATTTTTAAATCCACAATTTAAGCCAGCTGCCCAAAGGCTTTCTCAAAAGTTTACAATACTGACATAAGCATACAGGCATAACACTGACACCAAGATGATCTCCACACAGAATCACCATGCACGTTGCTACACTAAGATGCACA
>NW_007731557.1:116381-117252 GCF_000696425.1 Galeopterus variegatus
GAATCTGTTTATATTCCTGGCCTGTACAACTTCTTGGAGTTACATACAGAAAGTGTATAAATTTTATTTTAATTTGTCTTAACCTTACCCTGCTCAAATTTCAGAGTGTCTTCTCCTATAAATCATGACTTGTTAAACAAATCAGCATTCACTTTAACCTTTAGCAATTTCATGAGCAATCATTAGATCTTTGAGCCTTCCTTCCAAGCTATGGTGTTCTATTCTCTAATCTGTTTTCATTGGGCAGCTTCCTTTCTCTTTGACTCCTATCATTTTGATTATTCTAGTTATCTTCTGTGACCTATTTCTACTTCCACTATAGCCTGGTTGTGGGGCAACCAATTCCGTATGAAGAATTCTAAGTACAAAAGCAGTGGATTCTATTCATATCTGAACACCCTTCTAAATTATGCTCAGAATTTTAAGCCAATGCCCTCTGGATACTGTGTATGAAATGCTTACCTTAGATGTACCATCTCAAGCACCTCAAACTTAACATGTCCCATTCTTATTATCTAGTTCACCCCCTTCTCGTTTATTCATAGCATAATAGAAACACAAATCCACTCAAGTGAGAAACCCCATGGTCATCCTCTCTCTGTCTCTCTACATAAAGTAACGAAATTCTTAGGACTGGCTATTTAGCTAAATTGGTTAGAGCGTGGTGCTGGTAACACCAAGGTCCAGGATTCCATTCCTGTACTGGCCAGCCATACATAAATAAATGAATAAATAAATTTCCCTGATAAAGCTCTCTAATCAGGCCACCGACCTCCATGCCCAGTGCCATCATCCTCAGCACAGAACTTCGTTTTTCACCATTACTGCCAGAGTTCTCCATGCTCAGCCTCTGTAGTTCAGAATCAAAACT
>NW_007731557.1:118089-141086 GCF_000696425.1 Galeopterus variegatus
ACCTGTTTGTATCATGAAACATAATATTCACCTGTCCAAATAAAAATCAGAAAAAGAATGCAAGATGACAGAGCTAAAGACATTATTTTAAAATCTTGTTCAAGATATTTTTGAGAAAACTACATTGAGATTAAAAAAAAAAAAAATTACTTCTTAATACCATTCCCCCGATGAAATTTCTGATTTGAAATTAATTTCTAGTAATAAGGGGACAGTACAGAAACTTGCCCCAAATGAAATATCACAAGACGAACCAGCTATTCTGGGAGGCACCTGATGTAATTTGCACCTTGTCTTTGCCCTCTTCAAGTTTTCCTACATGTCAGCTTACTAACAATAGCTAACATTAATACAGTGCTTGTGCCAAGCATTCGTCAAAGAGCTTTGCATATATCTCATTCAATCACAATTCTAGACAGATATTTTTATTCTCACTCTACAGATGAAAACTGAGATACAAAATAGTTAAATAACTAGCCCAAGATTTGACCATTTTCTCCTTCCTTAGACAGCTGGCTTGCTCACCATTACCTGAAGTAAAGAATGCAATCTATTGAATATTCATAGACCCCAAACAGCTACTCAAACCTCCCATTCCAACTTTCCACAACATCCCCTCTGCCAAATTCCTATAACCCTAAACTCCCATCAAACACTTTCCCATCTTCGTGTGAGTGCTAAGAACAGATGTAGCATAGTAGTACTCACATTTTGCCTGCAAATGTGTTTTTTGGCCTGATTCATTTGAACTTGAGACAGAATTTATTTACAAGTCAGATTTCATACTAAAAATCAGATTTACAGTTATTGGAATTTCATTTAGAACTGTCTGAAGTTGTAAAGGTCTGATCTGAAGCTAGGCCCAAACTCTGAACAGAAACAATCAGTCAGCAGAGTAGCAGATGCCTTCACTGAACAGGGCATGCTCTCTGCATAGTTTTCCACAGTTGCCATTAGCCACACAAAGGATGCCAGTTTCGCTTGCTTACATTACTGACCTGGCTCCTAAAGGCCTTTGCTAGATTGCCCTAAAACCATCTTTTGTCTACTTAAATCTCACCTATCCTCCAAGACTAACCTCAAATGCCACCTCCTCTCAATTATTTTGTAATTATTCGAGCTGAACTTTATCTCCAGCCTCTTTGAATTCCCCTAGCATTTTGCTTACGTATTATGACACGTCACAATCACCCTTTTAATTAGTTGTGTACATACACACCTCACTAAAAACTAAGTAGAAACTCTGAGTTGAGGTTAAGTAACCACTTCCGTGATCTTGAGCAACAAAACTGGACACAGCATCCAGGTGCAAGGATTTGAGCTTTAGATAAGTAAGAAAGCTTGCATTAGTACATTAAAAGAAGGTGTAAAGAAGTGACTTTATACACATACACAAACATACACACACACATTTATTCCTATTCACTCTTCATGCCCCTTCCGTCTGCCTTGTGCTTATAGAAAAATCATGAGACAACTTGATTAATGTTATTTTTTTAATAAATAGAAACCACATCACTACATTTGTTACAGAGAATAATAAATGAGAGGCAATAATTCAAGAAGGCCACAGAAAGCTTTTTCACCCACAAAATAACAAAGGATAAACACCTTCACCAAGCCTTTGGGTAATATTCTCTTGATCTCTGCTCTCTCACCCACATCAACATGCTGCTTCCAGAATGGAACTCTGCTTTCAAATTTTATACTAGTTAGAAGAGTAGTCTATCAGCTTTCCTTAATAATATAATGGAGGTCCCTAACTTAGCTAAGGAATCTGGACAAGTCTTCCTTGATTTCAGCTTCATCCCAAGGCCCATGAATGTTTTCTTTAAAAAGCTGCAGGCGAATGAGGTAGAAAGGGCAAAGACATGAAATGGAAACCAGCAGAAGGGCAAAGAGTATAGCTCCCACAGCACTAATGGACAGCAGGCCTCCCAAGGCTGAGAATGCAAAAAGCAGTGTGACCCCCACATAGCTGCGGGGAGTACATGCCTTCAGTTTCTTCTGCAACATGGGCCACAGAGCAAAAATCTGGATGGCAAAAGTCACCATGACGAAGGCATGCAGGGACCGGGGAAGCCGTGAAGCCAGGCAGACAGAGGCAAAGATGGCCATATTCAAGGACAATGTGCTGGATACAATGGCAGCATTGGCACCATAGTCAAAGAAGATGAGGTGGCCTAACAGCATGAAGACTGACATGGCATAGATGGTGTCAGTGCTAACAGACTCTGTCAGGGTCTTCAGCACTGGTGAAAAACCATAAGTGAAAGTAATAAAGACTAGGGCGCTCTTCAAGTCAGCCCACCGGGTCCGCCCACTCTTCTTCCGCCCTTCACCTCTATCAATGAGATCAAACAGAACATACCCAATCAGTGAAGAAGCCAGGCCAGTCCCAAAAAGCCAGTGGGGGGCCAGAAGACCCTCATCCATATACCACCATATAACCACAAAAACACAGACGCTGCACAGCTGCTGTATCACCACACTGGATTCAAATACCACAGCCCAATACTGGTATTTCCGGGCATAGATGTTTTTCCGGAGCTCCTCCAGGAACCTCCGGTCCACGTAGTTATCAGGGAAGGGCTGTCGTTCATACAAGACTTTCTGCCACTTGGCCTCCTTGGTGTCAGTTACAGGTTGGGCACACATTATCCTTGCCCTCAAACTCAGGCCAGTTCAATCTCCCTTGAAGAAGTCAATGTGGTTCTCATTCCTCACGAAGTTTTGAAATAAGACCTCTCTGGAAATTCCATGCTGTGCTGCGGTTGACATTCTACCAGCCTTTCCTTGTTTTCAAAGGCAGCAGTCCAGGCTAGGCCTGCAATAGATGAGTTTGTTCTTTGAGGCAGGACGACACAGCCAAGTTCCTAAAAAAAGAGAGACTATGAACCTACAAATGTTGTGAAAGGTCAAGAGTGGGACTGAGCTAAAATCAAACCAACTCGGTTTACTAAAAATCTGAGCAAAATATTATGTAGTGGCCATCTTATAATTTGGGACATTAAAACTGCATTTCAGATTTTTAAGACATCATCTCTTGAAAAATAACAGATATCTGTTGGCTACCACCCATTGAGCACCTACTATGTGCTAAATGCCTCATGTATAGTCTTTCATTTAATCTTCTCAACCATGCAAGTGAATATTAGTCCCATTTAAACTAATCAAAAAAGCTGCGATTCAAATTGCTTAAGTAACTTTGGCCCAATGTAAGAATGGTAAATAGGGGAGCAAGGATTCAAACCAAAGGTTGATCTCAAAGTTTACGTCACATCATATCTCCCTCTAACAGTTCTTAACTAGGGTTCACATACCCCTGGTATGTGACACTACATGCCAGTATCTGCAATTTATGCACATCTACAGGGATAGTATCCATAGCTTTTATTGGGTTCTCAAAGGCATCTGCTTTTTTTTTTTTTTAAGTTATCGTTCTAAAGACAACAGTAAACTGCACTATACAGAAAGACAAAAGCTCTACAGTTTATTTAGCTAAAGCCAAGAACTCAAACTAAAGAGTCTTCATCCATTAGATGAGCTTACCACCCTTTAAAGAGCTATCATCCTACTTAAAACGGCGAAACTCTCATGAAGAGTGAAAAAGATAATCATCCGTTTTCCACAATGGGAAAACTAAGCCTCAGAAATACCAAAGTCACCCAGCATATCTGAGAACAAAATTCTCACTGTCCGACCTTATTTCTTCCACGGAGACCACATGATGGGTTTTGCTTCGCCAGCCAGCCGCCCTGAGAACCCCTCTCACCGCAGCCGGGACCCCTGCTCGCCAGCTCGCCATCTCACGGCGGCGGAGGACTCGCGGCGCCGAAAAAGTCAACGCTCGCCCTCAGGGTCGGGAGCGGGGCTGGGCGGGGGCAGGAAGCGGTGTTCCCAGCGCGCCTGCTCACCCTCCGGGCCTCCCCCGCCCGCCGCCGCCCCTCACCCAGTCTTCGGCCTGCGGGGCACAGCAGAGGAGAAGGCCCGGAAACACCGACTCTCACACGGAACTCACCTGCCCGTGAGCTCACAGGGGTGCACAGCCGGGCTAGGGCAACCGCCCGCCTCTTCCCCATCCGGGGCGCTGGGGGGGTTGCGACAGCGGCCGAGCACTTCCGGGTCCGCCGCCACCTCCGCGGCAAGAGCGCCCTTCCCCGGCCGGGGGCACCGCGAGGCCGCTGCTGCCCCCTCCTGGCTGCTCAGAGGACCTCCGGGCTCCTTTCTAGAGAACCTCCCCAAAGCCAAAGGAAACCCCCAACAGAGACTGAAGGAAATCCCCAACAGAGACAGGAGAGTTGCCCTCCGAAGGGCTGGGTAGGGAGAGAGAGGGCAGGGACAGAAGCTGGGCTGGCAGAAGACAATAATAGCCTCTGTGGTTGAGTTCCTCTTTTCAGGCCCTCAGCTGGAGCCATCCATGTGTCTGTGGGACAGATACTAGGTGTGTACGGGTGTCTAGCACTGTTTTTGGTGCTCACGATGCGGCAGTGAACGAAACAGGCAAAAATCCCTGCTCTCATGGGACTTTATTTTTTGTTCATTGACCTTTACAGAGTTAATATCATTTCCCTTTTCATAGTGGACAGATCTGAGACTCCGAGAGGTAGTAATTTGTCTAAAGTCAAGCATCTGAGAAGTGGAAGAAGCGAGATCAATACCCAGTTGTCTATAGCTTCAAAGCTTGGTTCTTTCCTCTTTTCCTCCCTGAATGGGTGACGGTGGTGGGCCCTGTGTCTGAAAAGAGGCTTGGAACAGGAGATTGCTAATATTCAGCTGAGTTGGTGGAAATATTAGAGGATGTATAAACAGATGGAAGAATAAAGAAACAAAGGGATACAGTGGAACGCAGGATATAGTAGACACAGAAGTCAGAAAACATGAACCCATTTACTAGCCTTGTGACTCAGGGCAAATCACAGTATCTGAGCTTTGATTTCTTCATCTGCAAAATAGAGATGACACTATTTGCTCTTGCTACTTTATGGGATGGTTTAAAGAATCAAATATAAAACATAGAAATGTTTTGTAAACTGTTGACTGCTATTAGCTTACCTGGATAGCAATGATCAACTGCTATAAGTTCTGTAAAATGATCTCTTTCTGTTTCTCTCCAGGCTTCTGTTCCAAAATTTGACAAGGTTCCTTGGCTTAGCAAGGCCAGCTTCATAAACAAGCCATTAGTGCTTAGCCTCCCCAAAAGGTAACTTACCCAGCCACTGAGGGTGACGGTTTCAAGAAAGGTTTCGCAGAAGATGATTTCTTAAGGGATGGGTGGCATTTATCAGAGGGGCCCATCTGATCAGTTGAGAACCCCAAATCACGTGCTCAAAAAACAGAAATGTCCTGGGTTTCTCAGATAAAAGTGAAGGCTGAATATAGGCCTGGTAGAAGGAGACGAGATCCCAAATAACCTCCCTCTCTACCACCACCACTCAACAATATGAGAGAATTTTGCCCCCTAGACACTGCCTTTCAAAACTCTTCCATCCTCTTCCTCACCCCACTTTTTCCCTCTCCTTTAGTTTGAAATTTTCAAAATTCTAACCCTCAAAAGTCTAGAACTATAAATTTCCATTTTTACAGAATAGCAACCGTCTATATTTAACTTTGAGGCACTCTCCTCCAATCTCATCAGTTCCACCCCTTCTAGACACACCGTTATAGGACACAAAGTTCTGTTTTTCAAAATTGGAGAAATTTGTGTGTAAGGAGCACTCAGCTGCCGCTTGAAATAACTGGGTTTCTTCTTTTCTTCTCCATTTTTTTATGAAATGGCGCCTAGGTGTGGTGACACACACTGTTCTGGGAAGAGGAAATGGAAGGACGGGTGGGTGTGAGATAACGTGGGGGTGGATGGGAAAAACCAGAGACAGGGCAAGGAAGGGGCAGGCCTGGAGGCAATTTCACAGGCAAGTTATACACTAACAAAGGTTGGCTCCCTGGCATGTGGGGCAACTTGCTAGAAAGGTTGTACTTACACTGCTCTGGGAAGAGGAAATGGAAGGACGGGTGGGTGTGAGATAACGTGGGGGTGGGTGGGAAAAACCAGAGACAGGACAAGGAAGGGGCAGGCCTGGAGGCAATTTCACAGGCACGTTATACACTAACAAAGGTTGGCTCCCTGGCATGTGGGGCAACTTGCTAGAAAGGTTGTACTCTCCATAGAGTTTTTCCTCCCAATGGTAACTGTCATGTACCCTCCTGTCCATAGATAAGTGACTCTCCATGAAGAACATCCCATCACTCTCCACATCCGCACTTCAGTAGCACGTACCTTTGCTTTGTCTGCTGCACCTTTTAAAAAACAACATTCTCAGTAAGCAGTTAGACAGTCTTGTGTATTTTCAGAGAAAAATGCAAAAGTACTTTCGAATGCTTGTTGTTGGGTTCTGTTATTTTTGCATAACTTTGAATATATCTAAAGCAGGCAATCAGAGGTTCGATAAACCCAAAGACTGGTTTAGGAAATAAAACTACTAAGTTCTTATTAAGAGTTAACTCTTCAAGGGTTACCATGAGTAATGAAAGTTTAGTATCTTTTAATTGGAGGTGGGGCACAAACGCACATGCCGATGACAGTCAGATGGGTGGCAGAGTGAGTACAGCTGGCCATATGGGAACTGCAGTGAATGAGAGATCGCCTCCCTGACCAAGGGGGCCAGCCTGCCTCTACCCCAGTCAGTGTTGCCTGCAGGTATGTGAGTCCAATGGCCAAATCTGCTGAATTTTCTAACAATAGTAGAAATCTGGACTTTTTTTTAAATGTGGAATTGACATGTAAGAAACTAACATCCCACCATCCCCTACTACCCCCATGCCCATTAGTCCTGCCCCTGCAGCCAGGAGCAAAGCATCCCTGTGCATGGCTCTCTTGTCCCCAGCTCCTTTGTTCCCTAATTGTACAAGCCTTTGGTGGAGGGCGGGGAGTAGGGAGCAGGGCAGGGCGTGAGAACAACAGGCCCAGAGCACAGCTGGGCATCTGCAGCACCTGTTCACCTTTACAGGCAGGTCCTGGAGCATCACAGCAGACAGTCTGTCAACAGCCAGCTAGGAAGGGAAGGGGTAGTTCTTCCTGCAGCCAGCCAAACTTTAGCTAGTCGCAAGGAGAAATTATCTAAGGTGGGCAGTGAAGCTCTACTCATTTCTATACAGGAGGTTTTGGACAGCAATATCAATCCTTGTTTAGTGAAATGGAGCTTACCTACCTCACAAGAATTCTAGAAGACTGGACAGCACCTGTGAGGTGCCCTGAGCTCTCAGAAGGACAAGACAGGCACACAGTATCTTTTGAAAGGATGGTTTGTTTAAGTATCGACAGTTCTTAAGGATCAGAAGCTCCTCATCTGGCCAAAGTTCTGGGTTCCAAGCTGTTTATTTTTGACAAAACCTTCTTCTGAGACTTTGGGGGAAGGTTCTCAATGTGCTTGAAGTATTGCATAGCATTGGGCAAGCAGTTCTTACAAAGAACAGTCTGAAAACATAAAGGAACATTCAGTGAACATGCTCACATTACACCCAACCACAGCTCTGGAAACACACCTGCGGGCTGGGAGGAGGTGAGGCTTGGCTCTGAGGGGAAGGGGCTGTACGGACCCCCTTCCTTCGAGGAGGACTCTCTCAGGTTGGCCTGACAGTGCTTGAAGCCACATCCACCGTCAGTCTCCAGAGTCCTGGAGGTCGCACTGAGGTCCTGCTTAAATGAGACAAGTGTGTGCTGAAGCAGTTCTAAACTGGTCTTCTGGTGTTTTCTGGTCAGCATTTAGGTGACAAGTCCAGTGCAGCCTATTCCCACACCAAAGACAAAGTCCGTGAAGGATCTCGGGTCAGACCTTCCTCCCTCAGTCTCAGTGGGCCCAGGGAAGTGCTGAGGAGAAACGAAACAATAAATGCTTCATGAACACCAAGGGCCTTTCACACACGCCTTTGTTTTAAATGAACAATAGACAATAAAAGCTTTCCTTATTAGAGAGGAGAGGTGTTCTTGGTGAAACTACCAGCATTCTGAGTTTCCCTTTCTTGGATGCCAGGGGCAGACACGGTGACGCACATACAGGCAGGTTCTGATTACCCACGAGCCTCAGCCCCTCACCCTGGGATACAATGAACCCCAGTGGCAGGTGAGGCCAGCCAAAGGCAGGTCACCCTGTGAAGAGAACTGGTACGGTCCCTGCGACATCACTGCTTCACCTGCTCACTGGAAAGAACATTGCAGAGGAAAAGAGTGGTGCGAGGGAGAAGAGTCCTGTGGGAGGACACAGGTGGCTGGTTTTAGTGTGTGGGGACACATAATCCAAAAATGCAGGTCAGGTGTGAAAGGACAGGTACTTGTTAAACATCAAAAGGCTTCAACACACACCATTTCAAAAAGGAGACCTGGGGCACATTTTACTCATTACACATCTGCTTTTAGGAACAATCTTTTTCGTGCCTTATCTGTATACTGTCTTGACAATCCAGGACAGGCATTAGTTACTTCAAAACAAAAGGAATGGAGAAGCCAAAGTCACTTAGGAGGCAAAGCCATCTTTGGGGAGCTCCTTCATGGCCTGAGCCCTCCAGAATTACAGTGGAAGGCAGCTGCCAGGGGTGTCCCTGCATCCTCTGAAACGAGCCTGGCTCTTCAAACTGGGGACTGTGGTTCTAACTTTCTCTTGTTTTCATTACTTAGATCTCCTCATTCGTCTGCCACTTTTCTGATTTCATCCAAGAAGGATATGAATTTGCCAATTGTGTTTCAAGTTCCAGATGTTTTATCTAAGGTACTCAAATTTTTTAAATTGAAATGAAACCAACAGCAGTTCTAGTATGACACAGAAGGTGAATATATTTCCACTCTCCTTAGCACAGCCCATGCCTGGTACATCATCAGCATTCAATAAATATTTGTTGAATAAAATGAACGGGCACCACCCCTGTCACCCTGTCTCAAGTGCCTCAGCACATCAATCCACTAGAACTAAGAATAAAGGCATAAGGTTAGAATCATCAAAAAGGGAAATCAAACATTGAATATGGAGGCATCTGCCCCCAAGACCAAAGGACATCTTCTCAGCCTGTGACTGGAACCAATCTTAGTTCCTGGAGTCTCTAAACCCTCCCCCCAATAGATTACTTACGTCTCCCACCTACAACTCCCTACAACTGTGGCATTTTACATTAAAAACTCCACATTTCCCCTCCACCTCACATAGGAATCACCTCACTGGCTACTGGGTGACACTCGATGACACTATGCAGCACAGAAGCTCCTGTGATATTAACAGTGCTTGTGCAGTCAGCACCCCCTGAGGTGGAGAAAGAGAGAGAACAGTCAGTGATATAAGCAGTTTCTGCGCCTCAAAAAATCACACGTCGCTCATAGGGCTGTTGTAGGCAGCGCCAGGAGTAGTGTTCCTAAAGCACTTGGCACAGTGCCCCACATGTAGTGAGAGCTCAGTACCTGTGAACCACACTAGGAGCCCTGATGCGAGTTGGTAAATGCTTAGTGAGCCCTTTCTACTTGCCTTATAACACAGATACAGAGATGAGTAAGTCAGCTGCAGCCTACACAAGTGAGTGGGGATGCCAGCCCCATGAGTGTCAGAGAGAGGGGCAGAGTACCCGTGAGAGAAGGTGGAAGGCAAGGTCACCTCTGGATGGTGGGGGCAGCAGAGATGGAGAGAGGGCATCTGCATTGAATCTTCTAGGTATTATTTTCACAAGTGGAGGGAAAAGCCAGGAGCAGAGGAAGAGCTGAAAAGACTCTCAGGTGAAGGGAAGAATACCAGCAAAGACATGGAGAATGAGACTGCAGGAAGTGCTTGAACAACATCAGGGAATCATGGGTGCAGGTGGAAGGGGACCAAGAGGGCCCGAAAAGCCACGAGCAGCGAGGAGACATTCCAGGTTTTCAGCTCATTAATCCCCCTAACACCCTGGATAGGCAAGTAGATAACAGCGGCCACCATGACATGCACCGACTGGTGGTGGGGGTACAAATGGGAAGGCAGGATTGGTTGGCAATTGCTGCAGAACCAGCAAGAAGCCTTTCAGTCATCCAGGCTCTCTGAACTTCCTATTTAGACAGACTCTCAGTTGCCACCGACTACCTCCTCATCCCAGGTCTACTCTGAGTCTCAGTGCACCTCGAGGCAACACAGGCACTAAGACAGCAGGCACCAGCCTGGGCAGGGCGGAAGATGGAAGAGGAAAGCATTAATATGACCAGGGGAAGCGAGAGGCCATCCAACAGCAGGGCTCATTAGTAGTTCATGGATGCAGTACTCAAGCGGGCCTCTAGATGGCAGTGGGAGCAACTGCTTCTAGCTGCTTGACCAATGGGCTGCAGGTGAGGCCAGTCTCTGGGTAGACGCACCAGAAGTCACAAGTCCCTTGCTGCCAGGAGGAGAGGAAAACACAATTACCTCATACTCACCCTACTGGGGGCTGGTTTATGTGTGAGAAGGAGAGTCACCCTTGCAGATTGGAAAAGCAAGTAGGGCACCTGAAATCCATGTTCTGCTGGGGTACCAGGCAGGTACCTCATCTCAGCCTGTAACACAGAGCTCCTCAAATTTGCATCTAGCCCCCAGAGTCTGCTGTGTGCATGAAGGCCTGCACATGTATGCTGTGAGGTAAACAGGGGCTCAAGAAATGATGTGTGTCTTATGGGAGAAGAATGTACCGTGGACACTCGAGCTCTTCCTTTATCCTCTAAATCAGGACCTGCCAGGAAGCTTCTGGCAGTCCTGCAGCCAACTAGAGGCCCTGGACACTGAGCATAGGTGCAAAGGTCCTGCCACATGGCTCCCTTCCTCTTCATCATCACAGGTCAAAGGGCAGAACTCTGAACATCCACATTCCAAGTGGCATTCCTCCGCTGGCCAGGAGCAGCCCTGCGGCAGATGCAGGTGTATGTGTGCCTGGAGCAGAATTCCCTAATGAATAGACTGAGAGAACACAGGCTCAGAGACACAATGACAGGGAGAGGAGACAGCAAGACACACACACGCAAGTAGCGGGACAAAAAACAGGAAAAGGCAAACGGACAGGCAGAGCTAACAAAGAAGAAAAAATTTCAGTGAAGGCAAAGAAATGAAGCCTCAGCATTTCTTTAAACGTTTACTGTGAAGAAACTTCTTTATTACGCAGGACTTTCCATGCCATTTCCAGGCATTGATTCATGACTCTTCAAGATGCCGTACCATAGGAAGGTGAATCATAATGGTTGCATAATTGGGTCAAGAGGTGATTTATTCAGTGATCCACAGCAGGGCAAAAGCAGATGTATGGTGACCTGGAGAACTTCCACTGGAGACCCTAAACCCCTTCGCCTTCTTGCTGGGGTTGGGTGTAAATTAGCTGAAGCTCTTCAACTACAACAGATTATAAACTGCCATCCCACCCTCTCAATCCCTGCCCCCACTCTCTCTCTACTTTCTTTGATCTGGGTTTGTTGTTCTAGTTTAATGAGTCCGAGTAAAGATGAGAACATTATTTTGCTTTTAACAGACATTTGGCAAAAAAGCCCTGGCTAAAAAGATTGTGTAGTAGCAGAGGTACAGCTGGGAAAATGTATAGAACGGTGACTTCCTATTTTCTCACCACTAAGAACTATTTTTTAGTATTTCTCTCATTGACTCTAAATTTTAAAAGCTTGCGACAACCAAAGAAACTCCCTTGTATACTCCTAAGTCCTTTTTATATTTATGTTGCTTACATAGATCAAACACATATAACTACAAACACAATTGTTAAAAGGAAGTAATAATGAACATCGTTGCCATGAAATGGTGATGGCAGCAAGTTTAATAAGTCTGGATGACAGGTACATGGCTGTCTATTATTTTGTGTATGTTTAAATTTTTTCCTAGTGAACAGAAGGAGCATTTTTGAAACTATATTCAGCTTATTCTTTAACTGAAATGATTGGTATTTTCAGATAAAAGGAAAATGTGTAATTATCATTGGGTTTTTGGGGGATAGTTAATATAGTTCTCTGACCACTACCTTTTGGACTGGAGGGGATATAAGAATAATTATGCCCTCATGTGGATCCTAAGAGTCTACTCTTCTCCTGAGGAAAGGTAGTCTGTCTTTGAACTTTCTAGCCGACTAAAACTAAATACATGTGCTATTGGACAAATCTCAACCTTTCTGGGCTACAGTTTCCTCATTGGATTAATTGAACCAGGTGAACTGTGAAGTCTGACCCTGAGGAAAGGTAGTCTGTCTTTGAACTTTCTAGCCGACTAAAACTAAATACATGTGCTATTGGACAAATCTCTTAACCTTTCTGGGCTACAGTTTCCTCATTGGATTAATTGAACCAGGTGAACTGTGAAGTCTGAAGTCTCTCTCAGTTAAGTCAGAAGAAAAGAAGAAGGGACAAAAGGAATAGAGGTATCAAAGGGCAAGAAGGACAGAAGCAAATTTGTCGTGCTCCTCAAATCATATTTGTGATGTCTATTTTTAAAATTGCCATCTGTGTTTACATTTTCAGTTTTTGTTATGTGAACAGGTGTGTGTGTGTGTGTGACACAGAGACAGAGAAAAGAAAGAGGGTAGAGGAGAGACAGAGACAGAAATATGTTCCTCTGTTTCTTTACCAAGGACTCAAGAAGGCTGAGGACTTGGGCCACGAGCCAGCTCTTAGGAACCTCCACAGATACTGACTTCAGATATTAGTATGTTTCCAATTGTGAAATGTGAGGAGCAGGCTGTGGCTTCTGGGGACTGGCTGAAATCTGCATCATACCTTGACCAAGCTATAAACAGGTTGCTATCACTCTCCTGTCACAACTGCCATCTGCTGTCCTGGTGACAGCTGCTTGGGAAATGAGAGCTCCATTAGCATTTCAGTGCCTCTGGCTTCAGTGATATATAACCATGGACTTGTGCTGTGAACCAGAGGCCAACTCACTCTCCATTCCTGCTACTGCTGCTGAGCTGGCCTTAAGAGGGAGATGGGAATGCTGCAGAAGGAAAAGACCTTGGTTTCGGGGCTGGAAAGAAAGACAGACAGAATGGAGGCGATGAGGTCTACAAAATATGGAATCCCAAATTGTCAGCATCGACTTTGGATTTGCCCCTCACAGCTGCCTTCCATGACTCCCCTGGGCCTACTCCTTCCTCTCCAAATAAAGAGGAAAGGGGTAACTCTTCTTGGAGGCAAGGCTTCACTTGGATAGTGAATCCGAGGTGGGATACAACCACAAATCAAAGATTGGTTTTTACCTCTGCGTGTAAGGCATGGGCAGGACTAGAGCATCTGCCTCTGTCTCCTGAGCCACACAGACCATCGTCAGCAGAGGAGGGGAGGCCAGAGAGTTTACATTATTGACCAAAGTCACTCAAATCGCTTGAAGAGCCAGGAACAGAGCTCTTCCAGCTCCTGTCCAGTGCCCCTCCCTGGCACATCACACGGGGTGAATTTGGTGCACGATAACACTAATGTCCTGTAACGTTTCCCTGAACACAGCGTCATAATAGTGATCTTCACACACACACGTGTATTTTGTTTTAGGTACATATATGTTGGTTATGTCTATATTTACACCTGATTATTTATTTATTTATTTATTTTTCATGAGGGTGATTTTCCAGTAAAGTCTGGAAAACCTCTTAGACAAATTCAAACAGAGCTGTAGCACACACGCCTGATAATTTTAAATGTTCACAATGACTCACTTATTCAACCAACGCTTGTTGAATCCTTACTGTGTGCCAAATTCTAGGAATACAAAGATGTGTAAGACATAGTTCTTGCTCTTAAATACTTCTCAGCCTGGTGGAGAACACACATGTTTAAAAAGAGGAATAAGGATAGTACAAAATCCAGAGAAAGCTCTACCAACTCTATGATGAATCAGAGAGGCAGGCACCCAACTCAGGTTAGGGGGATAAGAAATGGTAGGAGGGGCAGGAGAAAGGCTTTCTGAGAAAGTGACACCTACATCATGTTTTAAGGTATGAGGAGTTAATAAGGCCAGGTAAGGCAATATAGAAAACATTTTATCCTTCAGGTTCCAAGGGATGACAGTCAGCGTGATTATGGGACTCTGTAGTCATACTTAGAGTTGGCATTAACCTAGTAAGATCCTGCCATGCACCTTAGAGTTCTCATAAATATATTTATTACTTGATTTGCAGGGAACCTTGTGATTCCAATCCCAGTAGGGTCTAGTCGTTTTCTTATGCAGAAACCAGAAATCTGGGAAAGGTGAAGGAATCAACTGCAGGGAAAACAAAAATCTGCTTATAACTCTACTAAAAACAAACCTGCTCAAGGATTCTCCTGCACCCACCTCCCCCTGCCCAGGTATTCCACATCCTTTCAGACCAATTGCAAATACCACTACTAAAAAGCCTTTCCTGATCCCTCCAGTCAGAAGCATTCTCTCTTTTCTGAAGGCTTGTTCTATGGTATCATGAGCATACGACCTTGAATCACAGTTTCAGAAAGGTATCCTAGTCTCACTTCAAAGGTGTGAGGGATGGAGGGTGGATCCTGAGCTGCAGGGGATATGTGGGAGAAAGTTGTGTTGGCCTTGAAGCAGAGGAGTGAATACACTCAGACTCTTCCTGTCTGGATTCTCTTCTCACACCACCCCTCCTCCCACCCGGCAATGTGGCCATTCCAGTCTATCCTCAGTTACCTGCAGCTGGCTTGCTAAGCTATTCTTTCATCTTTTACACAGTGTTTTCTGGGCTCAGGATGCCCTCCCCTCTTCGTTTTCACCCCACAAACACCTACTCAAGCATTGCCTGTTCTTTTAACCCTTCTCGCTCCTAAGTAACTGAACCCTTTTAGAGGTTCAGGGAGTTATGGGGCTTCTTCTCCCCTTAGCATAGCACCAATACAATCCACACACACGTGGACACATGCGCGTGCATGCACAATCCTTCATCCTCTATTATAATCATGAAACAAGGAGCTTAATCTTTGGGTTTATCATTAATTCAGTCAGCATCTCAGTAGAAAAGCTGGAGAGAGATTCTATAGACTTTCTATCTAGTGGGGGGTGTCACCTGTCCTGGATATTTGTAACTGGTGGTGGAGAATGGTGGTGGGGTAGGAGAATTAGGAAAAGAAAGGAGACTAACAAGTAGGATATAGAAGGAACAAGGACAAATCTCTGCCATCAATCACAGCTGCAGAGGAAAGAGGCCTGTTTCAGGAAGGATGCTGTTCCAGGTTGCAGTTAGGACTTGGGTTAACCTAAGGTTTCAGGTAGCGTCAGGATGGTTGTTAGGGTTAGGGTAAGAATTGGGCTTGGGTTAAGGGTAAATTTAGCTACATGGTTAGGTTTAGGGTAGGGGTTGGGGAAGGGTTTCATAACTCTAATATTCTATGATTCCCTTTTGACTTGGGGAGGAAAGTGGGGCTAAATGTGCAGTAAGAGGAAGGGCAAGCAATGGAAGAAAAACAGGAGATATAAGAAAGGCTCCTTCACTGAGTTCATGGCAAAAGTGCTTCAGGCTAATAGGATAGGAAAGAGAGCAGCAGTTTTGTGAAATTTTTGAGTGGGATTTGGAAATTTAACTGCAACTACTGGCAAAGCTGTATCTTGATATTGTGATCTGTGTTCATTTTCTATGTAATTAAGATCACAGTGTTTAATATTAGCATTGACTGGAGTTTGGAAAAGTAGGAATGGGATTTTTTCCTAGTCTTATTCCTGGAACCATGGATATTGTGATCTGTGTTCATTTTCTATGTAATTAAGATCACAGTGTTTAATATTAACATTGACTGGAGTTTGGAAAAGTAGGAATGGGATTTTTTCCTAGTCTTATTCCTGGAACCATTTGTGTCCACATTTAGAATGCACTGACCCCAGGCCTAAGCTGACCTTGGCAGCAGGCATGCTTGGGACTTCAGCAGCTGTCATATTTCTCAGGACGTCTTCCCTGACCTTCGCCTTTGCCCAGGCCTGATAGGAATGGAACCACATGTGGTGGTTTTACCATTTGCTGCAGCTTCCAAAAGGAAGGACCTCAAACAGAAAAGTGCCGAGGAACCCTTTCCTGTGCTGTAAGAACCTGGTAGGAAACTACAGAAAGCTAGAAAATAAATATGAAATACCCTTGCCTCGCTCTATGCAGTAACACCTCAACATGCTTTCAGGGGGAGGAACTGCAGATCTGCTGTGGTCACTGTGACACTCCTCCTTTCTCAGCAGTGAGTTGAACGCAGATACTGGGGAAGACATACAAAGACTCCTAGGAATAGAAGGGAACTCCCTCAACCTAAAGGATATTTATGAAAAACCCACAGCTAACATCATACTTAATGGTGACAGGCTGCCTACTTTCCCCTAAGATCAGGAACACGACAGGTATGTCTGCTCTTGCCACTTCTGTTCAACACTGTACCGAATGTTCTCAGCAGGGCAATTAACATAAGGAAAAGAAATTAATGCCATCCAGGTTAGAAAGGAAGAAGTAAAACTCTCTCTATTTGCAGATGACATGATCTCATAAATAGAAAGTCCCAATTAGGATTTATTTAGAGCTAATAAATGAGGATACAAGGTCAATATACAAACATTAATTTATTTCTATATGCTAGCAGTAAACAATCCAGAAATGAAATTAAGAAAGCAATTCTATTTACAATAGCATCAAAAACAAATACTTAGGAAAAAAAGAGGTACAAAACCTGTACATCAAAAACTATAAAACATCATGGAAAGAAAGTAAAGACAACCTAAAAAAATGAAAAGAGCCCTGTGTTTATAGATTGGAACACTTAATATTGTAAAGATTGCAATACTCCCAAATTGATCTACAGATTTATTGTAATCCCTCTCAAAATCCCAGATGCAATTTTTGCAGAAATTTATAAGAAAATTTAAAATTTATATGAAAAGACAAGAGATCCAGAATAGCCAAAGCAATCTTGAAGAAGAGGAACAAAGTCAGAGGACACACACTTCCCAGTTTTAAAGCTTACTATAAAACTACACTCAGGACTGCATGGTATTGGCATGAGGACAGACATATAGATCAATGGAAAAAACTTGAGAGTCCAGAAATAAATTCTTACATTTATGAACAATTGATTCTTGACGAAGGTGCCAAGACAATTCAATGAGGAAAAAATATTCTTCAATAAAATAAAATGGTACTGGAACAACTGTATATCCATATGCAAAAGAATGAAGTTGTACCTCTTCCTCACACCAAATACAGAAAAATAACTCAAAATGGGTCAAGTGCCTAAACATTAGAGCTAACACCATAAAACTCTTAGAAGGAAACATAAGTGTAAATCTTCATGACGTTGGAGAACGCAATGGTTTCTTAGATAAGCACAAGCACCAAAAGAAGATAGATAAATTGGTCTTCATCAAATTTAAAACTTTCGTGTTGTAAATAACACCATCAATAACATGAAAAGACAACCCAAATATTTGCAAATCATTGGATAAGAGACTATATCGAATAAGGACTAGTCTCCAGCGTCTATAAAGAAGTCTTACAACTCAACAGGAAAAAGACAAACACCCTGCTTAAAAGTGAGCAGAAAAGTTGAATAGATATTTCTCCAAAGTAAATATACACATGGCCAGTAAACACGTGAAAAGATGCTCAACATTATTAGTCATTAAGGAAATGCAAGTCAAGCCCACAATGCGATAAACTTTACATTCACTAGGATGGCTATAATAGAAAAGACAGTGGACAGTAACAAGTATTGATGAGCATGTGGAGAATTAGAACCCCCATACATTGTTAATGGGAATACAAAACATTACAGCTGCTTTGGAAAACAGTTTGGCAGTTCCTTAAAACTTAAACACAGAGTTGCCATATGACCCAGCAATTCCATTCCTAAATGTATACCCAAGAGAACTGAAAACATATTTCCACACATAAACTCATACAAGAATGTTCATAGCAGCAGTATTCATGGTAGCCAAAAAGTGGAAATAACTCAAATGTCATCAACTGCCTAAGCAAAATGTGGTCTAGCTATCCAACTGGAATATTATTCGGAATATTATTCAGCCATGGAAAGGAATGAATACTAATACATACTACAACATAGATGAGCCTTGGAAACATTATGCTAAGGAAAAGAATGCACAAGGCCACATATTGTATTGATTTCATTTAAAGAAATGTCCTTAATATGCAAATGCACAGGGAGAGAAAATAGATAGTGGTTGCCAAGGACTGGGGGGAAGGGAAATGAGAAATGACTGCTGATGGGTAGGGGGTTTCTATCTGGGGATAATGAGATGTTCTGGAAGTAAATAGTAGTGATTGTTGCACAACTTTTTGAATACACTGAAAACCACTGAATTGTATACTAAGATGGTAAATTTTATGATATGTGAATTATATCTCAATAAAAAAGATTAGAAATAAAACTTTTTTAAAAAAATAAAAGCACAAAATGGACGAATCTCAAAAAAAAAAAAATAAATCCTAAATAAGACCCGTCTTGCTTAATACTCATATTCCTACACTGAGCCAGGAGCTTAACCATTTACTGTGGAAGAAATACCTACTGATGATGGTTATGATTGTGAGTCACCGTGGATATCTGTCTTGATTTTGTTTAATCTGTCTTTTATCACATCTCTACTCCAAATGGCTCATCTCCGCCTCAATGCACGTATTTTGTAGTCCTTCTGTTATCCACATTGCTCTCTAATTAACACTTTCAAGTCCCTTAAAAGTAGGACTGTCAAGCTAGACATACTGTATGGAGATAGGCATTCTCTCACATAAATTGATTTCAAGGTCCATTCGTATAACTCAGTTCATTTCAATAAATATTTATTGATTGCCTGCCATGGGTGAGGTACTTAAATATCTCAGCTACAAAGAAAATGAAAAAAAATAGAAAGAGTAAAACATAAGCCCTGCCTTTAAGGAGCCAATAGATAAACAAAAAAAAAGACAATAAAATTTGATGAATATAAACAGAAATAGACCAGATGGGGAGTGAAGGGGCAGGGAAAGTAAAGATCAGGGAAGTCTTCCTGGGGAAAAAAAAGTATCTTCAGGGTTTTTAAAGAATTAATAATTCAGTCTTAAAATAATTATTTTTTAAAGAATTAATATGATTTTTCTCAGAAACAACAAAAAACTGCTGTCTTTGGCAGCTTTGTTCTGAGGTAGCCCCTGTAGCCGACTTCATATAAATAATAGTTCTAGCTGGATTTAGGGGCTTTAGAACAGGGATCATGCTATTCAGGAGAAGGTAGAGAGTCTCTTGCATCTTTCCCTGGAGCAGAACCAACTTGAGATAAAATTCTGAAAAAAAGGCAAAGTCTGTCTCTGGCACATTCTCATCCCCTTTTATGTAGTATCTAGAAACCTCAGGTTCTCACCAAAGGCCTTGTTGCCCCCGCTACCCTCAGATGCTCCTTGTTACCAGATCACTTCCTTCCTCCCCCACCCCCATCCTCCCCTTGGCTAATGAGTTAGGAGGACAATCTGATTAAACGTAATAGGTGTTTGGCATTTGTGTAGACCACAAATTCAGTTTTTTGCTATTTTCAAGCACCTCTAAAGATCCTTGACACCCTGTAATTTGCAATTTTCTTGTATCATGAGTTTAAATAACAAGTCACTTGGTACTAGTCACTCAGTGAGAAGACCATGTAAACTCACCCACATCTTTGTGATTGTTATAGCTATTATAATTTTTGAGAAGTAATCTTACAAATGCTTCTTAGTGAAAACACTTCTCCAAAAGAAAACCAACATCTAGTGCTAGTAACAAATCTGAAAAGGCTCAAGAAAGTGATGTTTCTTAACCAGGAATACTGTAACCGTATAGTGATTTTAGCCCTGTATGAAGAGCACATTTAAAATTTTCATTCATTCATTCATTCACTAATTCAATCAAAAATATTTCTTAAAAAGGCATTGTGTTAAGGGCTGGAAATATAAAAAATAGAGATGTGGTCTCTGCCCTCATGAAGCTGATAGTCTACCAGGGAAGCCATGCATTAAACAAATTCATGAATTAAAAGGTTATGAGTCTTCTAATGGAGGAAGCCCAGAGAGTAATGACAGCAGAAGGCAGAGGACTACCAAACAGTAATCCAAGAGTCAGTAGTCTCTGTAAGAAAGTGATAGTTATCCCAGGACCTGAAGAATGGGTGCAGGTGGTCTAAGCAAACAGGATTTGACAGCTTACTAATCTTGAGGTACCGTACCTCAAAGTCTGATAGCCAGGGAAGAACAAAGACCCTATGACTTAGGGCAAGATGATACTTCCTGGTTCACTCATATCACAAAAGGATGTATGAATGACTTTGATATCAAATACAACTCAAGTTCATGAAGGTGGTACATTATTATCTAAATCAGAATGCAGTTATGGGCAATGTTCCAAGTGAGATTTTCTTCTTCAGGTACAACCAAGAATTCCAGTAATCCCAAATGATCTGAAAATATCCCGTGAGAATTTTATGAGTCACAGGTAAGTTAGATATTTAAATCAGGACATGATTTTAGTTCTGGATATGTTTGTTTGGGGACACAGGAGAATGGATTGAGAAGCATAGTAAGTAGAATGTTTAGGGAATACTTAGGAAATGAGCTTCTTGACTGGATTCATTTCTGGTTAAAACAGATAGACCCCCCAATATTTTCATCTTTTTGCTTGAACAGTTATTGAAACTTCTGTGGAAAGCATAATCTTCCTTTCCACCCTCACAAGAACAGAATAAGGAATAGGATAGAAGATTTCTTTGATAACTCAGTCAGAATTAAATACAAATTTTCCATGTAGATGATATATATAATTCACAAAATATGGGAGATTATACATAATCTGTCCTGAGTCCAGGACACATTCTGTTACTTTTTAGTAACTAAAATTCCCCTCGTCAGTTTGGTTGTCATTTGCTACTTTCTTATCAAGGGCAAGTATAACAGAAATAAAATACAGATTTCTGATTAGTTGGGGTTTCAAAGGTTTTTTTTGTATTTAACTATCAGACAGGGGAGAACTCAGTTTTCACTTTATTAAAAAACTCAAAACATAGATTCACCCTGGATAAGGCATCAATGTAAGCTGACTTAAAAAAAAAAAAAAGCAAATAAAGAAATGTAGGTTGACTTGCCTTGCAATAGATGGGTGGGATATAGACATACAGTCACCCTTACATATGAACAACCAGAAAAGTTATGTGTGATCTAATGGCAATATTTAATTTTTTTCCATCATACAAAGAGCAATAATGTGGGAAAATAAATGGAACTTTATGTTGCACAGTGGTAGACATTCTGATTCTTTTCATGACTTTAGGGCCATTTGCTCTAGACTGAGATATAAATTCAGATGCACCGAAATCATCATGTACGGGGTGCCTGGCCCAGACAGACAAAGTCATGGAGGAAATGAGTATTTGGGAAATACAAGCTCCTAATAAATTTGACCTATACTGACTCTATACTTTTAAAGAGCTCTTAGATCATAGTAAAAGCAATTCTAATAAATATTCTTTATGGACTTTAAATGGAAAACTGAACTATCTAAAATCAGGGATTTCTGAGCAAAAGTTCACTCTTCTATGAAAGAGATTTTTGAAATTTGTTGTCCCGTTTTATTTGTTTGCAAGTTTGGTACTTTAGATAAAGTCCCAAATATCAGAATCATTAGTTGGTTTTATTTTAACAAATAGCTTGTATCCCTTTAAAACTAAGACCAAGGATTGAACCAATCCTTGTGGAATATACTATAAAGCATATGTACTTCACAGGGCCTGGTTTTCCAAAGCCTTACAGTTTCAAATATTGACCTTGCAGATGACTGGAAATTTTCCTCAGGCTATAAAGTCTCTAGTGTAAGATAAAGATTTGTGGCACAGCAAGGTTGCTGGTTAAGGACACACTAGTTACTGATTACTATATAAAGATACTGGAAAATTTCTGGAGGGAGAAGGAATGTTTGCTAAGATCAAGCCTTTGTTGGTGGATAACTTAATTGTCTACTGGAATGTCATCTGACTTGTTTCACTGAAAGTTACCAGCCTATATTGTTAAACTGTAACCCCACCTAGGTTCTCTTCCTGTAACTTCCTGGTCTGGAGAATAAATGCAGGAAGAGAACCCCAATTCGGGGTTAATTTCCCAAGGAAGGGATGCCTCCTGCTGGAGGGTCCCAGGAAAATTAACCACTTCGGGGTCTCTCACTGCTCAGAAGAGATGGGCTTTAAGTAATCCTTTGCATCTCCGTCACCCAGGGGAAGTAGGGTGACAAATCCATGGGAGGCAAAGCAACACTAAGCAACAAATCCTAAAATGATGTCAACACCAACCAGAAGTATCATTTGATTTTTTTTTTCAGTGTAATGAAGGAAAATGTACCACTTCTATTTGAGACTTAGCTAGAATGACTATAAAAAAGGAACTGCTTCTGCTTGTAGCTTATAAAATCTGTCCTCATAGTTTTTAACTCTCGCTACATATATAGGCAGGTGGAATTGTCCCCAATGGGATAATAGTTCTTTAAAAGTGACTTTTTTTTTTATGTTTTGTTTTTTGGCAATCTCTCTTTTTTTATTTTATTTATTTATTTATTATTGAATCATAGTTAATTATACATATTTTGGGGATTCAATGTTGACACATGTTGATCAAATCAATATTACTAGTATATTGGGCCGGCCCGGTGGCGCACTGGAGAGTGCGCCACTTGGGAGCGCAGCGGCGCTCCCGCTGAGGGTTCGGATCCCATGTGGAGACCGGTTCCTGCTCACTGGCTGAGCGCGGTGCGGGCACAACACCGAGGGTTGCGATCCCGTTGCCGGTCCCCGGTACGGGCGCAACACCGAGGGTTGCGATCCCATTACCGGTCAGTAAAAAAGACAAAAAGGAAAAAAAAAAGTCTAAACTCAGTAAGCATCAGAGAATACACACAGAAGAGAAACTCTACAAATGTAGTGAATGTGAGAAATCCTTCATTAAGAAATCATACCTTACCATACATAAGAAAACACATACACGGGAGAAGGATTGTGGAAGTAATGAATGTGAGAAAG